>NW_023601267.1:0-21564 GCF_014898055.3 Talpa occidentalis | reverse complement strand
GCCAAAGTGTACAGTGTGTGAGAGGACTCACCAGACACAGAGTGGGGAGTACAACAGGAAGATCCACTGAAATCCACTGCTGAGGGGAGCAGCAGGGAGACAGAAGAGTCTGCTCTGCCTTGGGAGTCAACTCCTGGCCGGGATCAAACTCAGGTCACAGTGGTTGGCATAGCTTGACAGTGCTGAGACTTTAACCCCTGTACCACCAGGGAAGCACTAAAAGGATTTCTCTTTTGATGAAAAAATTACAGTTCACCTGTTCCTCATTGTATTTTATTCTAATGTTCAGATTTTCCACAATGTACACAACTCCTTTTCAGTTTCAGAACCAGCCAACCAAAGCTAATAAAAAATTATTGCAATCAGTGGTTCAATTAGCCCCTGTTCCTTGGCAGGTGAAAAGTAACCATAGAATATTTTTTAAAACCAGTCTTAAGAATTCTGTTGTGGTGGGCCTCCCTGGTGGTACAAGGGGTTAGGACGCAGCCTGTGGAGCTGTCTACAGCCACTGAAGCACAGTTCAATCCCCATCCAGGGAGCTACCCACGTGGCACAGCAGACTCTCCTGGTTCCCCACTGCTCCCCGCAGCAGTGATTTCAGTCAATCTGCCTGCTCTGTTCCCCACTCTGTCTCTGGTGAATCCTCTCACCCCCCCCTACACACACACACACACACTACTGGCCTGTACCCACAGATCTTGTATGCATAAATAATAAAGCTTTAAAAAAAGCATTCTGTTGTGGTTATGTAGCAGAGTGGTGCAGGAAAAGGGGAAGTTCCAGGTCTTGCCCCACCCAAAGGAGGGTGGAGCTGAGCAGGGAGGACAAAAGCTGGACAGTAGACTGGAGAAGGAAGGAAGCAGTGTGGAGAGCAAGATGGAGACCTGGAGGAGACACATGGAGCAAGGAGACATGTGAAGAAACTGTGCTTGCCTTTTGGTCGTCGACTGGGTGAAACAGATGTGGATGAGAGACCCATGGGGAGGTGACAATGGCGGTTTTTGTCTTGATTTTGATTTTGTTCTTTTCCTCCCAGACTTGTCTGGCTATTTCTGACCCTTTCCTATGGGTCCCCCTGGAAGGTGCTTTGTGGCAGCTTTTGGGCCTGCTCTGGGCCAATCCCATTTGGCTGGACTTTTGCACAGAGGGATTGGTAACTCTGGGTGATTAATTTAGAAATTATATTCTTTGTCTTTTCTGTATTGTTTACCAATTGTATTAAATTTCCTTTCCATTAAAGGTGTTAAGTTTTGTCTTGATGTGGCAGATGGCAGAACCTATATAGAGCAGGCAGATTTGGGGGTTCTGGGTGCCCCTCTCCCTGCCCTGTAACAGTTATAAAAGATTTTTGGGTGAAAATATGGCATTCCTGATAGTAAAGCAAGGGTGGACAGAGCAGCTGCATGTCAGTTAATGTCAAGCTCACCTCGTTTTGTTTGTGTTTTGTTTTCTGTTTTATTACTGAGGGGTGATGGATTATTGGAATATAAAAATTTAGAAAGGAAGATACTGTAAGGACAATTTTAAGTCTTTATTAACCCAACTATGGAAGGTTCCAGCAATCTAAGGTGGGGTCAGAAAAGATGATCAGCCAGAGGTGGGGGCAGAGAGGATTATCAAACTTAGAAGACCAACCCATTCTGACACCAACGCAATAATTTCCGCAATAATTTCATCAAGGAACCTTATGAAATAATGCCCCTTACCCTGACAAAATGCAGCTTTTTTTCTTTCAGAAACCTGTGTCTATGCAGACATCTCTCTTTGCTATTCTTTTTTCCTCAATAAACTTGATGCGTCCTGATGAAAGGGAACATTACTCAATTATTTGTCAGAGGGATCCAAGAAACCCCCCTATACTGAGCCCCATCACCTGAATTCCATCAAGGGGTTTTCAATTTTTAGTTTGAACTGAGGCTCCTACTCATTTGTTGGTCCAAATGAACACATTTTACCCTTTTTCAATTTTTAAAATATTTATTGTGCTTAATCAACAATGTTCATATAGTTATAGGTAAAAATAAAAAATGGTGAAAATAATAAGGCATTAATTCAAAGTCCAGACCTTCCAGCTTTCAATACAAGATGTCTGGGGCCTCTCTCATGGCGCAAGGGGGTAAGTCTCAGCACTACCAAGCTACCAACAGCCACTGTGGCATGCGTTCCATGCCCAGCCTGGGAGATGGCCCACATGGTATACAATACCTCTCCAGTCTCGCCCACTGCTAACCTCAGCAGAGTATCTCTGCATCTCTGGCCTACAACCCCATCTTGTATGCATAAATAAATAAAAATTTTACAAAATAAACAAGTACAAGAGGCCTGAATCTTGTACAAAATTATGGAAGAAAAAGACAAAATTTTGAATGCCCTAGCACCTCCCCCAGCAGGTGCCAGGGCTGCGCCTCTGCCTGCACTGAGTTGGGAGAGAGAGGAGCCAACAGGCCAGAGACCCCCCGCTCTGACAAAATGGAAGGTTCTATGCTCATCAGGCAGGCCCAGGGGCGGGGAAGATAGTTTTTCCTCTAATACCTGAGCCTCCGTTTCCTTATCTGTACAAAGGAAAGTATCCCCTCGACTAGAGAGGCAGACACCACCCTTCACCTGTTGTTGCTGAGCGCCCACTGTCTGCTGGATGAGGACACGGGCTGAGTCAAGCCCACAGCTCAGAGCACCCTCAGTAGCAATCAGGGACACAGGGAACCTCAACAGACCCACAAGAATTGTGACAGGGAGCTTGAGACGCCACAGCCTTCCCTGGAAGGGACACCTGACACGCTCCTGGCCGAGGGGGCGGCCAGCAGGGCTGCTGCGGAATGACCCTTGACACGGACTCGGTCAGGTGAATGGGGAAGCCAGAGAGAAGGAGGTTGTCAGAGAGGGGCCGCGGGCCTGAGACAGCAGGAGCAGATGGCAAGACTCTCATCAGCTTGTCTGGAGGCTTGGACTTTAGCCTGAGCGCGGACAGTGGGAGCCACTGAAGAGATTTTTGAGGCTGTAGATAAATGACGTGACAAACAGGTTGTCTTGTGAGGGCAGCAAGGACCGAGGGAAGGTCTGCAGACAGCCCTCGGGACACATCTGGTTCCTCCCTTTCCTCTCCCCAGGGTGGCAAAGATAGGAGGACGTGAACCAACCTGCCCAGGACAGCAGCAAAGTGCCCTTGCTCGCCAGGTACAAATTCAGACCCCAGGCCCAGCTTCAGAAAGGACCATCCGTGGATCAGTGGGTCTGGCCCTGCCTTGTCCAGTGGCGGGTGACCAGCCCGCAATCGAGGACTGTGGATTTTACAGACACACATGACCAGAGACGTGGCTCTAACTTCATTATCAACTTCATGTTTTCCAGTTTCACATTTTGAATTTCCTGACTTAATTCCTCTCCTGATTCCTTTATAAAGCATGCAAGTAAGTCACTTAAGTGCAACATTTTCTCTGGTGGCACCATGAAGCAGGTGACAAAGGGATGATCTTACTGAGCGTTCCATCCGCAGAAAGGTGGAAGAATATCCTAGTATTATACGATCAATAACTGGTCATCTATTATATGATGAAATGCCTTTGCCTTTCAATCTGAAATATTCCTTCTTCATCCGGAGAACCGACCTACTTTGTCCTTTTAGAATTTATAGAAAATAACACCTAAGTTTTTTATTAACACTCTGTTTGATGAATGTTCCATAATTGGGAAAAAGTAACATGCCAAGATGGGACATCCTATTTGTATACAATTTACAGATTCAGTGCCATTTCGATGAAACTTTAAATGGTGTTCTTCAACAAAATGGAACCAATACTGTTCAAATTCATATGGAATCACAAAACCTCAAGTAGCTTAAGTTCTCCTGACTGAAAGATAGGAATCATGGAGGCCTGACACTCCCAGACAGCTGACAACACGACAAAGCTATTCTCATAAAAACTGTGTTGGGACAAAACCAGACACAGAGACCAATGGAATCAAATTTAAGCCCAGAAATAAAACCACCCATATATGGTGAACTAACCTATGACAGAGGAGCAAAGAATATACATTGGAAAAAATAGCCTCTTCCATAAATAATGCTGGGGAAACTGGATTGCAACATGCAAAAGAATGAAACTAGACCACGACCTCACACCACACACAAACCAACTCCAGTGGATGAAAGACTTGCATGTGAAACCTGGCACCATAGAATACACAGAACAGAACATAGGCCAACACTCAATGACACGATCCTCAGAAACGTCTGTGAGGAGTGGTCTCAGAAGCAAAGAAACCAGGGAGAATGTAGATAGATGGGGCTACAGCAAGCGACAGTCATCAACACAGAGACACCCGCTGCATGAGGGAAAATATCAGCACACCACACCGCATAACAGCTAAGGGACTGATATCAAAGATCTACAAAGAGCTTACACAACTCAACGAAAACAAACAACCCAGTCAAAGAAAAATGCCAGAAGTAAAAAGACACTTTGTCAAAGAAGAAATGCAAATGGCCAGCAGGCACAGAAAAGATGTTCAGCATCACTGATATCAGGGAAACGCAAATCAAAACCACAATGAGCTGCCACCTCACTCCACTGAGAAGGCTCCACATTTAAAAAGAGAAATTGGAAACAACAAATGCTGGAGAAGTGGCAGAGAAAAAGGAGCCTCTGACACCACCAGTGGGCGTGCAAACTGGTCCAGCCACTATGGGCAGCTGTGTGGAGGGTCCTCAGAACACTGAAAATGGGTCTACACATGATCCGGCTTTCCACTCCTAGGAATCCACCAAAGGGACAAAAAAAAAACCAGGAAACCCGAACTGCTGTGTTCATTGCAGCCCTATTTATAATAGCTGTGACATGGAAACAACTCATGCCAGAAAACAGATGAATGGATCAAAACGTTGTGGTACAGTTACTGCTGCACCTCCCCCTGCAGTGACCTTTAGGGCTAATGGCTGTTGCCATGGTCCCTGAGGTCCGCCTTGGGCAAGGAACCATGCGCGCAGGGGGAGAACAGCAAACTCCCTAAGATGCAGAGAAGCCGAATACCTGCCAAGAGATAACAACTACCAGAAGCCGCCACAAAGACTTAAAAGGGATGCTGACCACACGGAACCTTATCTCGCTTTCTCAAGGCCCACAAACTTTATTCTGCTACAACTGTCTTTCTAAAATCTTTCCTTTTTCTGGTCATTGATTGCTGATTAAAAAACATACGTAATTTAATAATTAGGCTAATCCAAATGAAACATTACTAAACACTGTGTTATAATAGAATTGTTGGTTTAATAATCTTTCTATTATGTGCTTGACTTTAGTACCTTTGATATTAACTGCATTATAAAATAAATTCACCCATGACAATTAATTATGAGTAAAAATGAGTAGGTAGTAGTAGTAGTAGTTAGTACAACAAGAATATAATTATATAGAACAAAAGAAAGAGTTAATAGCCTGTCTACTTAGGAATGCGGCTAGGTCCAGATGTATTTTGGACATAGATCACTGCCCTGTAAATGAAAAGCTAAACCTATGAGCAAGCTGATTTCGTTGATGTTCACTGTTCCTATGCTTTTAGAAAACATATATATACTGATCACAAACTCAAATTAAATTGCACTCAGATTTACACTCTCTCTTGAAGTGTATCTGTTTGTCATTTCTTTCGCCGACTCCCTGACCACCCTGCGCGCTTCTCTCAACCCTGAGACGGCCTCATCATCTACTGCTGTGCTGGTCAGCGGCAGTTACACCACGGAATATTGCTCAGCAATCAAAAAGTCATGCCACTGGTGGCAAAAGAGATGGAGCTGCAAGGGATGATGCTAGCCACAATAAGGCAGGAGAAAGATAAATATCAGGTGGTTTCACTTACATGCGAAAAGTAGAGAAACTGAACAAAAGGTAGAGAAAAAGACAACCCTAGCAGGCTGACCAAGACCTGAGGCACCCAGTGGGGAGGGGGAGGGAGGGGGTGAACAGAGGGGAGGGAAAAGCACAAGGGATTATGGTGATGGGGCATGGGGGCTATTTTGGTGGGAGCACTATGGGGACCACCCCTGAGGGGAGACACCAATAACTAAAAAAATGAACAACGATGCAAGAAAAGAAAAAAAAAAGAGAGATGGTCTTTAAGGACAGGGAAGACCCTAAGACAATATAAATAAATAAATGCTCTAAAGGGGGTCTCACCTGAGCACTGCTGGAGACACTGCCGAGGCATCCCCTCATCCGTTGTTCTAGATCTCAAGGAATTGTCTCTGGCCTGTGCAGCAAGTAAGCCTGCTGTGTGTGAATAATTAGAAAAATGCTATTTTTATTTTTAAAGATTTATTTATTTATACAAGAACTGGGGTACAGGCCAGGGGTGCGGGGGTGAGAGGAGTCACCAGAGAGAGAGTGGAGAGCAGAACTGGTGGATGGATTGAAATCCAGGGCTGAGGGGGACAGCGGGGAGACGGGGAGGTCTGCTGCGCCCTGAGGGCTGCTCCTGACCCGCGGGGGTGGACCCGTCCTGCAGGGCTGGCCAGAGCTGGGGATCTCCATCTGTACCCCCCCGCCCCCCAGGAAGCCCATGAATATGACCTGAAATGGTCCCCAGTTCTCACCCGGAAGCTGAGCACGATCTGAGCTGTAGAGAGAGGGCGCCGCCATGGGGATCACGATGGAGAGACCTCGCTCAGGGCAGCAACCTCCTGTCCCAGGACGGTGCGGGGGCTCCTGACCCCAGCCCCCCCCCCGCATGGGCAGCAGCTGCCGGCCCTGTCCCGGTGCCGCCCCCCGGCCAGGGCCTCTCTACCCAGCGGCCCTCAGCAGAGGCAGCGCCACTCAAGGCCCCACCCCGCCTGGAACCCTGGATATCCAGTTGCTGCATCCCCAGGACTCCCCAAACCCTCTGAGCACCCCCTGGCCCTGGCCACACTCACCGGGGGCTAGAGGGTCACCTGCACCCTCCGCTCGCACTAACAGCCCCAGAAGCAGCCTGGGCGGAGGGGCAAGGTCACTTGTCAGGGAGGCTACCCCAATCTAGCCACAGGCAGACAGTGCGCCCACAGCCAGGAAATGCAAATAGGCCCCCCCAGTCACCTCAACACGCGCGCAAGCCCCGGGCAACCCGCATCCCTGATGGGGAAAAGCCCGCACCTGCCCCAGCTGACCTGAGAAACCCCAGACTCAGCCCAAAGGTGAGCCAGGCCCCACTCACCCACTGTGAAGGCGCAAAAGTGACAATTTCAGAACCATGGGTAGGGGCCACCAGAAACTCCCTAGCCCCTCTACTCCCTGTCTTCTCAGTATGTGCTTCACAACGCGCGCAAGCCCTGGAAAACCCACATCCCTGATGGAGAAAAGCCTGCACCTGCGGGAAAAGCCCACAACACTCCTTACCACAGTATTTCACCTCAAATTTTTCTCCACAGAGGCCTGTCTTCTCGCAGGAATCTGCTTCCAAGGGTGTCACTTCTCAGATTTTTCTCCTCAACACTCCTTACTACAGTATTTGCCCTCAGATTTTCTCTTCAGAGGCCTGTCTTCTCCTCAGAATCTGCTTCCCAACGTGTTACTTATGGTCAGATATCTCCTCTACACTCCTAACTGCAGTATTTCTCCTCAGTTTCTTCTCCTCAGAGGTCCGTCTTCTCAGTATTTGCTTCACAACGTGTCATTACGCCTCAGACACTTCTCCTCAATAATCCTTATTGCAGTATTTCTCCTCAGATTTTTCTCCACTAGGCATGTCTTCTTGTCAGGATCTGATTCCAAGAGTGTCATTTCTCCTCAGATATTTCTCCTCAACAAGAATTACTGCAGCATTTCTCCTCAAATTTTTCTCCTCAGAGTCCTGTCTTCTCCTCAGAATCTGCTTCCCAACATGTCATTTCTCCTCAGATATTCCTCCTCAACACTCCTTACTGCAGTAATTCCCCTCAGATTTTTCTCCTCAGAGGCCTGTCTTCTCCTCAGAATCTGCTTCCCAATGTGTCATTTCTCCTCAGATAATTCTCCGCAACACTCCTTACTACAGTATTTCTCCTCAGACTTTTCTCCTCAGAGGCCTATCTTCTCCTCAGAATCTGCTTCCCAATGTGTCATTTCTCCTCAGATATTCCTCCTCAACACTCCTTACTGCAGTATTTCTCCTCAGATTTTTCTCCTCAGAGGCCTGTCTTCTCCTCAGAACCTGCTTCCCACGGGGTCATTTCTCCTCAGATATTTCTCCTCAACACTCCTTACTGCAGTATTTCTCCTCAGATTTTTCTCCTCAGAGGCCTGTCTTCTCCTCAGAATCTGCTTCCCAATGTGTCATTTCTCCTCAGATATTTCTCCGCAACACTCCTTACTGCAGTATTTCTCCTCACTTTTTGCTCCTCAGAGGCCTGTCTTCTCCTCAGAATCTGCTTCCCAACATGTCATTTCTCCTCAGATATTCCTCCTCAACACTCCTTACTGCAGTATTTCCCCTCAGATTTTTCTCCTCAGAGGACTGTCTTCTCCTCAGAATCTGCTTCCCAATGTGCCATTTCTCCTCAGATATTCCTCCGCGACACTCCTTACTGCAGTATTTCTCCTCAGATTTTTCTCCTCAGAGGCCCATCTTCTCCTCAGAACCTGCTTCCCATGGGGTCATTTCTCCTCAGATATTTCTCCTCAACACTCCTTACTACAGTATTTCTCCTCAGATTTTTCTCCTCAGAGGCCTGTCTTCTCCTCAGATCCTGCTTCCCACGGTGTCATTTCTCCTCAGATTTTTCTCCTCAACAAGAATTACTGCAGTATTTCTCCTCACTTTTTTCTCCTCAGAGGCCTGTCTTCTCCTCAGAATCTGCTTCCCAACATGTCATTTCTCCTCAGATGTTCCTCCTCAACACTCCTTACTGCAGTATTTCTCCTCACTTTTTTCTCCTCAGTGCCCTGTCTTCTCCTCAGTTTGTGCTTCCCAATATGTCATGTCTCACCTGATATTTCTCCGCAACACTCCTTACTGCAGTAATTCCCCTCAGATTTTTCTCCTCAGAGGCCTGTCTTCTCCTCAGAATCTGCTTCCCAGGGGGTCATTTCTCCTCAGATATTTCTCCTCAACACTCCTTACTACAGTATTTCTCCTCAGATTATCTCCTCAGAGGCCCGTCTTCTCCTTAGAATCTGCTTCCCAGGGGGTCATTTCTCCTCAGATATTCCTCCTCAACACTCCTTACTGCAGTATTTCTCCTCACTTTTTTCTCCTCAGAGGTCTGTCTTCTCAGTATTTGTTTCACAATGTGTCATTACTCCTCAGACACTTCTCCTCAATAATCCTTACTGCAGTATTTCTCCTCAGATTTTTCTTCACTAGGACTGTCTTCTCGTCAGTATCTGATTTCAAGGGTGTCATTTCTCCTCAGTTATTCCTCCTCAACAAGAATGATTGCAGTATTTCTCCTCAGATTTTTCTCCTCAGAGGCCTTTCTTCTCAGAATCTGCTTCCCAACGTGTCATTTCTCCTCAGATATATCTCCTCAACACTTCTTACTACATTATTTCTTCTCAGTTTTTCCTCCTCAGAAGCCTGTCTTCTCCTCAGTATGTGCTTCCCAACGTGTCATTTCTCCCTAGGTACTTCTCCTCAACACTCCTTACTACAGTATTTCTCCTCAGAGGTCTGTCTTCTCCTCAGAATCTCCTTCCTAGCATGTCATTTTTCCTCAGATATTTCTCTTCAACACTCCTTACTGCAGTATTTCTCCTCAGTTTTTTTCCACAGAAGCCTGTCTTCTCTTCAGTATGTGCTTCCCAAAGTGTCATTTCTTCTCAGATACTTCTCAACAATCCTTACTGCAGTATTTCTACTCAGATTTTTTCCTCAGAGGCCTGTCTTCTCCTCAGAATCTGCTTCCTAGGGGGCCATTTCTCCTCAGGTACTTCTCAACACTGCTTACTGGAGTATTTCTCCTCAGAGACCTGTCTTCTCCTCGGAATTTGCTTCCCAACTTGTCATTTATCATCAGATATTTCTCCTCTGCACTCCTACTAAAGTATTTCTCCTCACTTTTTGCTCCTCAGAGGCCTGTGTTCTCACTATGTGCTTCACAATGTGTCATTACTCCTCAGATACTTCTCCTCAACACTCCTTACTGCAGTATTTCTCCTCAGATTTTGCTCCTCAGAGGCCTGTCTTCTCCTCAGAATCTGATTCCAAGGGTGTCATTTCTCTCAGATATTTCTCCTCAACACCACTTACTGCAGTATTTCTCCTCAGATTTTCTCGTCAGAGGCCTGTCTTCTCCTCAGAATCTGCTTCCCAACATGTCATATCTCCTCAGATAATTCTCCTCAACACTCCTTTCTACAGTATTTCTCCTCAGTTTTTTCTCCTCAGAGGCCTATCTTCTCCTCAGAATCTACATCCCAGGGTGTCATTTCTTATCAGATATTCCTAGTTCATTGCCTTTGCAAAGAGAAATAGAGAACACAATAGAATGAAAATCCTGTATTCCAAGTCAACTGTCACAGATCAACATAAATCTAGTGTCCTGCCAAACAGAACTCGTTCATTTTATGTCTCATCCTAGAAATTGACTATTTCAGCAGAGGTTCCATCACTGACAGGAGAGATGGTGGTGTCAGATTTATATAGATTCTTTTGTGGTAGTTCAACAGTTGTTTTATTTCTGCATAAACTTGTAAACAGTACAAGGTCAGAAGTTTCGTAAATGAAAAGGGTGCTAAGGCTCAAGGAAAAGGAAGAAAAAAAAATAAGAATAGCAAGAGGCATTCCAGGAACGAAAGAATACCAAGAATATTTAACTCCCATTTTTAAAAAGGGGGATTTTATTTTTGTTAAAAAGGTACCCTTGAAATGAATTTTGTCCACTGTCAATGAAAGGAAGCCACTGACACAGAGCAGACTGGTATTGCCATATCAATCCATGACCATTATTGTTTCTGACACGGTGACTTTCAAGGTAGCAACAATGGCAACAATGGTGTTCTAGTCTCAACCCATTTAAGCAATGTTGAAATGGAACTGCACACAGGCCCCACAAAATGGGCATCCTCACCAACATTTCCACCCCAGACGTGAGGACACTCGAGCCTTCCCCATTCATCTTAAATTTTTTACATTGTCACCATCTTCCGAAGAAACGTGAGCTATTTACCTGTAGCTCACTTTGAATTTCCACACCGTCATGATGCATTGGGACCATTGGGTGGGTGTCACCACCGTGAGTCCCATCCTGCCCTGGCCAGGCTCCCGTAAGACTTGGAGTGAAGTCCCAGCCTGGGCCTGCGGGGTGCGGGGGGGATGGTTAAGGGGGGAGTGGGGCCAGCAGGGGTGGGGGCAGGAACCTGGTCCTGCAGGACCCAGCGGGGCAGCACCCTCTGCACTTCCATCTGGGCAGTAGGGGAGCCCAGAGGGAGGGGAGAGTGAGGAGCATCTCCTGTGGGCAGCCGATGGCAGAGTGGGGGGCACTGGTCGGGAGGACCCAGAGGAGGGAGGGCTGGATGTGGAAAACCGCCAGGCGCTGGCAGGTTGTATTGTGGGCATGGAGGAGACCAGAGGTCCAGGTTCACTCCTGAGCAACCCATTGGGTCAGAACCCGCACTGTGGAGGGGGGCCCAGGAGACCCACCTGCGCGTGAAGCTGTGCTCTGAGCGCTCTGAGCGGAGGACCCAATGGAACAAGGTAAAAATGCACCGCGCTCCACCCCGGAGCTCTCCCTGCAGCTTTGCCCACCACACCCGGGTCCCGCTGGAGCTGGTCACCGCCTGGGACAGAAGCTGCAAAGACTCTCTGAGCACATGCACCCTCCCCATGGCTGGAAGCCCAGCCCTGGGGGTATAACAACTGCACCCTCTCCTCACTGCCCACAGGGATGAGCGCCTGCCTGGCAGGGCCATTCCAGGAGGCCCCTGACTGCTGAGAGAGAGGCGGGCAGGGCTGCCCCAGCACCTCCCCCCAGCAGGCACCAGAGCTGTGCCTCTGCCTGCACCGACTTGGGGAGAGAGAGGAGCCGACAGGCCAGAGCCCAGAGACCCCCCGCTCTGACAAAATGGAAGGTTCTAAGCTCATCAGGGAGGCCTGGAGGTGGGGAAGATAGTTTTTCCTCTAATACCTGCGCCTCCATTTCCTTATCTGTACAAAGGAAAGTATCCCTCGACTTGAGAGGCAGACACCACCCCTTCACCTGTTGTTGCTGAGCGCCCACTGTCTGCTGGACAAGGACACGGGCTGAGCTGAGCCCACAGCTTGGAGCACCCTCAGGAGCAATCGGGGACAATGCAGGATGCTGCTGAAGCACAAGATCCTGGCCTTCTTATTGATCCACAGCATCGGTTGTAAGGGTGAGGAGCAAAAGAAAGGGGAAGGAGATTATGGGATAGGATATGAAAGAAAGGGGAAGAATGTAGAAGATCAGGGATTGTGAGTCTGCCCTCCAGGCACTTCTCCTCTACTGGATGACTCTGTATTGTCATGGAGGTCACACCCTAATCCCCAGCCAAGGTTCTAATCTTATCAACAAGGCTTCCACTGATCAGCTTCTGGGGTCCTTTGTTATGCATTGGTCCTCAGGTCCCCAGGCGTTCCTGGTCCTACCTCGTGATGCATAGCCTTCCCAGCGTAATCCGGCTTTGTGCTCTTGTTTGATTTGAAAGGGCACCTTGAAGGGTTGGGCTCTGCATCTAACTGACCGGGCCATCTTGACCTTGCTTAGAACTATAGGTGACAAAATGGTGGCCAAACAATCCACTTAGGAGTGGCAGACCCACAAGGTATAACACTCCCAGACATCAAAGAATACTACAAAGCTGTTATAATGAAAACAGTATTAGAACAAAAACAGACACAGAGACCAATGGTGAACTAACCAATTGTTAGGGGGAAAGGATGTCCTGAGCTAATCCCATACAGGCTTTGTGGACTCCACCCCTACTCCAGACCAAAGCCATCAGGACACTGGGAAAGACAAATCCTGTCACCACCAAAGGGAAGGTGGCAGGGACCTGTGGGTGGAGTTAAGCAGCCAGGGTTGGGTATAAAAACCAAACACGTGGGCCTTGGGGGGGCTCACTCTCTGGCTCGCCTCCTGGCTTCACGGCTCCTGGCTTGCGGCCAGCTCTCAGAGTACCATTTGGGATTCCAGATTGGCGGATTGGGTAGGATGCATTTAAAACTTTGTCTCCCATTTTTCTCCCTGAGTTGTACATTTCCTCATTTGCCCTTCCCTTGTAAATAAACCTTTTATTAACCTTTCGTGTGTGCCTGCAGTAGAGTATTGATAAGTCCTTTTAAACGCGCGGGTGAGGACCCACAGTCAGGCAACCCGTTTTGTATCGGGGCTGCCCTATAACACTATGACACAGGAACAAAGAATGTACATTGGAACAAGAATAGCCTCTTCCATAAATGGTGCTGGGGAAACTGGATTGCCACATGCAAAAGAATGAAACTAGACCACTACCTCATACCACACACAAACCAACTCAAGTGGATGAAAGATTTGCATGTGAAACCTGGCACCATAGAATACACAGAAGGGAACACAGCCAACACTCAATGACACTATCCTCAGAAACGTCTTTGAGGTTTCTTCTCCAGAAGCAAGGAAACCAGAGCGAATGTAGACAGCTGGGGCTAACCAGCAAGAGACGGTCAACACAGAGACACCCACCAAATGGGGGAAAATATCGGCACACCACACCGCATGACAGCTAAGGGACTGATATCAAAGATCTACAAAGAGCTTACATGACTGAACAAAAACAAACAACCCAGTCAAAAAAAATGCCAGAAGTAAAAAGACACTTTGCCAAAGAAGAAATGCAAATGGCCAGCAGGCACAGAAAAGACGTTCAGCATCACTGATATCAGGGAAATGCAAATCAAAACCACAATGAGCTGCCACCTCACTCCACTGAGAAGGCTCCACATTTAAACTGGAAACAACAAATGCTGGAGAAGTGGCAGAGAAAAAGGAGCCTCTGACACCGCCGGTGGGCACGCAAACTGGTCCAGCCACTATGGGCAGCTGTGTGGAGGGTCATCAGAACACTGAAAATGGGTCTACACATGATTCAGTGTCCCACTCCTAGGAATCTACCTAAGGGACAAAAACAAAAACAAACAGGAAACCTGAACTCCTCTGTTTATTGCAGCACCATTTACAGTAGCCATGACACGGAAACAACTCAAATGCCAGAAAATAGATGAATGGATCAAAACGTTGTGATATAATTACACCACAGAATATTACTCTGCAATCAAAAAAGAAAAATTCATGCCTCTTGTGGTGATATGGATGGAGCTGGAAGGGATGATGCTAGCCACAATAAGGCAGGAGAAAGATAAACATCAGTTTCCCTTACATGTGAAATAGAGAGAAACAGAACAAAAGGTAAAGAAAAAGACAACCCTAGCAGGCTGACCAAGACCTGAGGCATTCAGCAGGGAGGGGGAGGGAGGGGGTAAAAAGAGGGGAGGGAAGAGCACAAGGTGATGGGTCACGGGTGCTATGGTGGTGGGAGAACTATGGGGACCACCCCTGAGGGGAGAAACCAATAACTAGACAGAAATGAACAACTATGTAAGAAAAGAACAAAAGGGCCTCCCTGGTGGTGCAGGCGGTTGAGCGCAGCGCTGTGAAGCTGCCCGCAGCCTCTGCAGTGCTGGTTCGATCCCCACTGGCCGCAGAGATGCTCACATGTTGCAGCAGACCTCTCCTGTCTCCTCTGCTGCCCCTCAGCAGTGTATTTCAATCAGTCTGCCTGCTCTGCTCCCCGCTCTGTCTCTGGTGACGCCTCTCACCCTCCCGTGCATCTGGCCTATACCCCAGTTCTTGAATAAACAAACAAACAAATAAATAAATAAATAAATAAATCTTTAAAAAAAAAAAGAAGAAAAAAGAGATGCTCTTTAAGGAAAGGGAAGACCCTAAGACAATATAAATAAATAAATGCTCCTAAAGGCGGTCTCATCCTGAACAATGTTGCATGCACTGCCGATGCATCCTCTCCTCACCAATTGTTCTAGATCTCCAGGAATTTTCTCTGGTAGGTGCAGCAATTAAGCCTGCTGTGTGGGAATCATTAGAAAGAGGCTGTTTTTAACTGCAGTCTCTTACGAGTAGCAATCATGTTTGGGATGAGAGCCATTCTAAAACTATGAAGTCGTTCACGTTCAATATTAATGACAGCATCTTCAAGTGGGGCAATGCAACGTGAAAGTTTGGTTCTGTCTTGTTTTAGGCCAAAGCTCCTTCCTTATGGAGGACACCCAGCACCCAAGGACCTGTTCTGAGGATGGGTGGGGGCACCTACACGCCTTCCCTCCCCCTGGTCTCCAAGAGGATTACAATTACCCTCATTTTAAAACCTCCAGTTCAGTACAAAATACAAAGATTTGGGAGTCCAAATATATCTGGCCCTTGTGCTTATTTTTTGATCTCAGAGAAGTCACGGATCCCTTTTGGACCTCAGGGTCCACGACTACAGGGTAGAAATAATATCTCTATAGCATCATTAATGGAGATCATGTAACTACATCAATGAACTTGTTGCTCCAGCAGGTGCTCAATAAATGCCGATTCCTTTCTCCTTTCCAGAGAAATTCAACTTCTTTCCAAAGCGAGCATAACAGAGGGATTGGCAAGGAAGGAGGTAACCCCCCCTAACAACATCAGTTTAACACATTAAAAGGTAAAGTGCAGCCTCCCCCGCCCAGTGGCCTAGGGTCAAATCTCAGTGCTGTCACCACAATTGTCTGAGTTCAAGCCTGGCTGGGGAGCTACCCACATGGTGCAGCAGACCTCTCCTGTCTCGCCTGATGCTCCCCTCAGCAGTGTATCTCGGTAGATCTGCCTGTTCTACTCCCTACTGTGTCTCTGGTGAATCCTCTCACCCTCCCACACCTCTGGCCTGCACCCCAGTTCTTCTATGAAAAATAAACAAAGCTTTTAAAAATAAAAAAGATAAGGTGAATTATCTCCAAAATGTCCAGTTCCCACATGAGTCACTGTGGTTTACACAATCCCTGAAATAGGAGAAATCCTCTTAGCACCATCAATAGATAAAAGATCTCAAGAGCTTGGAAAAGGGCCCTTCAGCGTCTCACATACTCCCCATGAAGAAACTTTCCACCCCAACTGGTGACAGCGCCCAGCTGTCACTGCTGTGGGGTTTCTTGGGTCAGTCCTTCAGTGATGCAGAGAGGACCACTGCTTTCAATACACTGAATTGGTTAACAGTAACCCATTTTAGAAAACCAAAGACTTGTAGCCAGAGTGTGGCAGGCAGTGTGGCTCCTGGTCACTCAAGGCTCAGGAAAGTCTAGATTCTATTCAAGAGTTATTGTAAAGTTGCCTCATGAGGCAGTTTCCAGGGTCAAACCCCCTTCAAGGCTCTGAACATCACCTGCACGACAGGTAGTGATGCCTCAGCCCCCAGACGTGGGCCCAGGCCCAGCACTGGCAGCATCTCAGGCCCCGTGAGAAATGCAGAGCCCCAGGCGCCATGCAACCTACTGGGTCAGAACCTGCACCCCGGGAGACTGGGACTCGACTCTGCCCTCCTGCCTGCTGGACCTGGCATGGGGAGGGGGATGTCAGCCCCAGAAAAGTTTACAATACAGCCCCCAAATTATATTCTAAGTCCACAGAAATAAACACACAGACAATGGAACAGAGTGGAGAACCCAGAAAACCCATCCGGGGTTGATCAGTGCAGCAGGGAGGAGCCAGGAGCAAACACGGGGACGCACTTTCATTCAGGGGCGCTGGGCACCCACAGGGATGACCTGACCCCCATGTTCCTCCAGGACCCAAAATGACCCGCGCAGAGCTCTCCACAGCCAGCCCTGGGCCCCCTGACTCACCGCTCTGCATCAGCCACGGGCAGGGAGATGTCCTCGCCTCCCCCTCGCTCTTGGGTGGCTCCTGAAGAAACCGGGTTCCTGCAGGCAAGAACTTCACCAAGTCCGGAGAAGCAAGTGCCAAGGCGGGCCAGCCACTGGGGAGGCGGGAGCCAGTGTTGGGGTGGGGAGGGGCTGCAGGAGCTGGGGCGGGGATGCAGGGGCAGGGCGGGGATGCAGGGGCAGGGGCGGGGCTGCAGGGCAGGGACGGGCTGCAGGGCAGGGGCGGGGCGGCAGGGCAGGGGGGCGCAGGGGGCGGGGGGGCAGGGGAGGCGGCAGGGGCGGGGCGGCAGGGGCGGGTGTATGGAGGGCTCCAGGGCCGGGGGCAAGCGGAAGGCCCCGGGGTGCTCACGGGGCGCCCCCGCCCGTCCCGCCGCGGCTGAAGTTTAGAAAATCCAACGGAAACGAAGCAAAGCGCCCACGTCTCTGAAGGTCTGTGACCCTAAAATTCCACAGCCATGAAAACAGCAGGTCGTGTCCACGTGCATCAAAAACACGCGGGAACACTGACCCTCGGCCACAGAGGGTCCCCCAAACCCGCTGCCCCCCCCACAGTGAGAGAAGGGGCGTCCCGCCCGGCCCCGCCAGCCCCGGCGCCTCCTCACGATTCCTGGCGAGGCCGCACTTCCCCGCCTCGCCACCAGGCGGCGCGCGCTCCCCTCACGCCTGCGCGCTGCCCCGGGGCTTCTCCTTCCTCGGCCCGCGGGCCCGCTCCGCCGGGGCGGGCGCTCCGGCTTCCGCGTCTCTGCCACTTCCGCCCCCGTCGCCGCTCCTGCGTCAGCGTGCAGGAGCGTGACGTCACACGCAGGGGGCGGGCGAGGCCGAGGAAGGAGAGGCTCACGGGGCAAACCAGGGGCGGATCGGCGGCGCGCGCCGCCTGGTGGCGCGGAGAGGAGGCACGGAGGGAGGCGCAGGGGAACAGAGCCGCGGCCGAGGGGCGGGTCGGCCGGGAGAGGGGGACGCAGCCCAGAGAGTCGTGGGGGGGCGGGAAGCGGTAGTGTGTGACGTCAGAGCACTGAAGATGGGGAGACGGAATGACGTGGAGGCAGGAACCCGCTGAGATAGGGGTCCTCACGCATTCGGGGAAGAGCACAAGGTGGGGTCGCCCTTCCGCGGGGACTCTGGATTTAGCTGTTAGCACTTGGGACGTTACATAGATGTGTGTGTCTGTATTAAAGGAAATTACAGTAATTCAGGTTTTGAGACATGACCTAAGGAAATGCTTTCACACACACACACACACACACACACACACATCTTTATTTGTAAAAATGCTAACCAGCATTTT
This sequence comes from Talpa occidentalis, assembly GCF_014898055.3. Lineage (NCBI taxonomy): Eukaryota > Metazoa > Chordata > Mammalia > Eulipotyphla > Talpidae > Talpa > Talpa occidentalis. Next base: position 3,416 of record NW_023601267.1, on the reverse strand, counting down.
CTCATATTTACAAATACTGGAAACAATTTAAGTCAGGGCCTCCCCGGTGGCGCAGCGGTTGAGCTCTGGGTTGCGAAGCTGCCCGCAGCCTCTGCAGCACCGGTTCGATCCCCGGCTGCCCCGGCCACCGGAGGAGAGTCCCACATGGCGCGCAGACCTCTCCTGCCGCCCGCTGCTCCCCTCAGCAGTGTACTTCGGTCCTTCTGCCTGCTCTGCTCCCCGCTCTGGCTCTGGTGAATTCTCTCACCCTCCTGCGCTTCTGACTGTACCAGTGCTTGTATAAATAAATAAATCTTTAAAAAAAATAAACAATTTAAGTCAAAACTCCAGGAAACAGTGAAATATATAGCACTATGTACATGAAACAAATGTAGCGATGAGGCACAATTATTCTGAATAGTTTTAAATGACTTGGAAAAGACTTATGTTATAATGTTAAATGAAGGAGGAGAGATATAAAATTGTAAGCATAGCATTATTCCAGATATAAAGTGAATATGATTTGTTTAAATTTTAAAGACCAGACAAAATTGAAATCATGTGTTAGGTATGCATTTAGTGATACACACTTAGGTGATGAACTGTCATGAAGGGCAAGGAAATAATTATAATGACAGACACATATTCCTGCTTACTTGGGGAGGAAGATTATGATATAACGTGGTCTTAGGTTTCTTCACCCAGTTAATGGGAGTTCATTTTAGTAATTCTAAAATTTCACATTTATATCTCTGCCCTTACACATGGGTGTTATAGTTCACAGTTCAAAATATTTTATTCTAATGTTCAAATATTCGACAATGTACACAGCTCCCTTTCAGTTTCAGAACCAGTCAACCAAAGCAAATTTAAGCATTGGTGCAATCATTGGTGCAATTACCACCCTGCTCCTTGGCAGTTGAAAAGTAACCATAGATTTTTTTTAAAGAAAGCCTTAAAAATTCTGTTGCAGTTACAGAAATTTTGAATGGAGCCATGACTTTCCATAAAACAAAATTTGAAATAATTGATAAAACCTTCCTGTGATTAGTTCATTGCCTTTGCAAAAAGAAATAGAGAACACAATAGAATGAAATCCTGTATTCCAAGTCAACTTGTCACAGATTGATATAAATCTAGTGTCCTGCCAAACAGAACATGTTCATTTTCTGTCTCATCTAGAAATGAAAACCTGATTATTTCAGCAGAGGTTCCATCATTGACAGGAAAGATGGTGGTGCCAAAATTTATATAGATTCTTTTGTGGTATTTCAACCGTGGTTTTATTTCTGGGTAAACTTGTAAACCATACAAGGTCAGAAGTTTCATAAATGAAAAGGGTGCTAAGGCTCAAGGAAAAGGAAGAAAAAATATTAGAGTAACAAGAGGCATTCCAAGAATGAAAGAATGCCAACAATATTTAACTCCCATTTTTTAAAAAGGGATTTTATTTTTTACTAAAAAGGTACCCTTTAAATGAATTTTGTCCAGGGCCTCCCTGGTGGCGCAGCAGTTCAGCGCTGGTTGTGAAGCTGCCTGCAGCCTCTGCAGTGCTGGTTCCATCCCCACCGGGCGAGGGTCCCACATGGTGTGCAGACCTCTCCTGCCGCCTGCTACTCTCCTCAGCAGTGTACTTCGTCAGTCTGCCTGTTCTGCTCTCTGCTCTGGCTCTGGTGAATTCTCTCACCCTCCTGCACTTCTGACTGTACCCAGTGCTTATATAAATAATAAATAATCTTTTTTAAAAAATGAATTTTGTCCACTGTCAATGAAAGGAAGCCACTGACACAGAGCAGACGGGTATTGCCATGGCTATCCGTGACCTTTATTGTTTCTGACACGGTGACTTTCAAGGTAGCAACAATGGCAACAGATGTTCTAGTCTCAACCCATTTGAGCAATGTTGAAAAGGAATTGCACACAGGCCCCACAAAATGGACATCCTCACCAACATTTCCACCCCAGACGTGAGGACACTCGAGCCTTCCCCATTCATCTTACAATTCTTACATTGTCACCATCTTCGGAGGAAACGTGGGCTATTTACCTGTAGCTCACTTTGAATTTCCACACCGTCGTGATGCAGCGGGACCATCGGGTGGGTGTTGCCACCATGAGTCCCGTCCTGCCCTGGCCAGGCTCCCGTAAGACTTGGAGTGAAGTCCCAGCCTGGGCCTGCGGGGTGGGGGGGTGGATAGTTAAGGGGGAGCGGGGCCGGCAGGGGTGGGGGCAGGAACCTGGTCCTGCAGGATCCAGCGGGCAGCATCCTCTGCACTTCCATCTGGGCAGAAGGGGAGCCAGAGGAGGGAGAGTGAGCAGCATCTCCTATGGGCAGCCGATGGCAGAGTGGGGGGCACTGGTCGGGAGGACCCAGAGGAGGGAGGGCTGGATGTGGAAAACTGCCAGGCGCTGGCAGGTTGCGTTGTGGGCACAGAGAAGCAGAGGTCCGGGTTCACTCCCGAGCAGCCCACTGGGTCAGAACCCGCACTGTGGTGGGGGGCCAGGAGACCCACAGGCACAGGAAGGTGTGATCACTGTTGTACTCTGAGCACTCTGAGCAGAGAACTCAATGGAACAAGGTAAAAACACACTGCGCTCCACCCCGGAGCTCACCCTGCAGCTGTGTCCACAACCCGGGTCCCACTGAGATGGTCACTGCATGGGACAGAAACTGCACAGACACCCTGAGCACCGCACCCACCCCGTGGCCAGAAGCCCGCCACCCTTAGAAGGTGCAACAACCGCATGATTCCCTCTGCCCAGGAGGATTAGCACCAGCCTTGCAGGGTCATTCCAGGCATCGAGGCCCCTGACAGTTGAGAGAGGGAGCAGGGCTGCCCTAGCACTCCCCCTCCCACAATCAGGTGCCAGGGCCACGCTTCCGCCTGCACCAAGTAAGGAGAGAAGAACAGCCAATAGGCCAGAGACCCAAGACCATGCCGTCTGACAAATGAAAGTTTCTATACTCAGGCAAGCCTGGGGCAGGGAGGATATTTTTTCCTGTAATACCTGAGCTCCGTTTCCTTATCTGTACAAGAGGAAAGTACCCCTCGACTAGAGAGGCAGACACGACCCCTTCACCTGTTGTTGCTGAGCGCCACTGTCTGCTTGGACGAGGACACGGGCTGAGCCGAGCCCACAGCTCGGAGCACCCTCAGAGCAATTGGGGGCACAGGGAACCTCAACAGACCCACAGAATGTGACAGGAGCTTGAGACGCCACAGCCTTCCCTGGAAGGGACGCTGACACGCTCCTGGCTGAGGGGGCGACCAGCAGGGCTGCTGCGGAATGACCCTTGATACGGATCGGTCAGGTGAATGGGGAAAGCCGGAAGAAGAGGTTGTCAGAGAGGGGCCGCGGGCCTGAGACAACAGGAGCAGATGGCAAGACTCTCGTCAGCTTGTCTGGAGCTTGGACTTTAGCCTGAGCGCAGACAG
>NW_023601266.1:0-21565 GCF_014898055.3 Talpa occidentalis | reverse complement strand
CTTGTCTTCTCACCCTAGAGCATTCTAGAGCCACCCTGGCCTTGCTGTGGAGAGGGTGGAAGCTGTACATCAGCTGCTCACCTCCCATATGGTGTGGGTGCATGCCTCTTCCCCCACCCTGCCCTACTATCCCCCCAGGTGGGAAGCTGGAAGAGTGCCTGCTCTTCAGTTGTGAAGAGAGAGAGGATACTCCTAGTAGACAAAGAACAGGAAAAGAAAAGGCTGAGCACTAAGGACAGGGTTTAAACTGAAGAGCAATGCTAGCTAGGTATTTGTGATAAAGCTTGTAGTTTATAGCTAATTACCATATGTAGTAACTGTTCTGCATATCATTATGTATTTAAAGTTAATTTTGTTACATGTACGCTTGATGGTATTAGATTTTCTTTTTATATGCTGTTTCCTTGCACAGGTAAAAATCATACAGCATTGTGTTTAAAAAGGATCCCACTATGACATGATTCTGTGTGTGTGTGTTGTGTGTGTGTGTGTGTAAATTTGTAAGATATATGTATTTTGGAGTACAATGTGTATTTTATACTTACAGCCACTTCATATATAAAATGTATAGAGAGGGCCTCCCTGGTGGGGCAGGCAGTTGAGTGCCGCACTGTGAAGCTGTCCTCAGCCTCTGCAGTGCGGGTTCGATCCCCTCCGGCCGGCGAGAATCTCACATGGCAAAGCAGACCTCTCCTGTCTCGCCTGCCGCTCCCCCCAGCAGTGATTTTCGTCAGTCTGCCTGTTCTGTTCCCCGCTCTGTCTCTGGTGAATCCTCTCACCCTGCGGCACATCTGGCCTGTACCCTGGTTATTGTATAAATATATAAATCTTAAAAAAATACGTATAGAGAACATATAACAATATAAAATATCTTTTATAATCTTAATTAGCTATGTGTACACCCACATTTTTTGAAAAATGACTGAAAGGACACATAAGAATTGGATAATAATGATTGCATTCCAGGGGATTTTTTTTCCATTTTTTCATATACTTTGATTTTTTTTACCATTAGCATGTGCTATCTTTGTTGCCTTTGCAAAAAGCAGTTCATTTGTAAATTTTATAGAGATTTTTTTCAGCTTCTCTTACCCACTTATCCCCAGTTCATATTATAAATTCGAATGACTTTTTATATTGAGGCCTTCCTGGAAAAAACCTCCTCACGTGCCCCTCCAGAAGGATGTGGTTTTCAGGCAGGCAGAACAGAACCCGGTCATTTCCTTCAGCTGCTAAAGAAGTTCCCAGCCAGGACCTTCTGGGGCAGGGCGGGGCAGGACAGGACCCCCATCTTGCAGCCCTTTGGGAGCAAGGATGGGCCTGAGAGTTGGGGGCTTTCTCCCTGTCCTCCCCCAGGGCCGAGGGGGCAAAGGCAGCATCTACGTGTGGGCCTCGGGAGACGGCGGCAGCTACGATGATTGTAACTGCGACGGCTACGCCTCCAGTATGTGGACCATCTCCATCAACTCCGCCATCAACGACGGCAGGACGGCCCTGTACGACGAGAGCTGCTCCTCCACCTTGGCCTCCACCTTCAGCAACGGGAGGAAAAGGAACCCCGAGGCTGGCGTGGTGAGTGGGGCCACTCCCGCAGGATGTGGTGGAGGGGGGACGCAGGACACTGCGTGACATCGGGGGAGTGGAAGGGGGCTCGTTCATTCCCTCCCAGAGTCAGCGCATGTCCTCAGGGGAGAACCGTGGCCTTCCAGGGAGAACCATGACCTTCCAGGCCTCTTAGTGTTTTGGCAAAAGTTGGAATTAAGAGCTGTGAGGACGCCCTTCCAGCTGATTTCCCATAGATTGTCTTTGTGTCCACTCATCATTTTGGCTGACAAGTGTTGATGAGAACTCACGTTGAACCAGAAGTTGCCCCTGCCTGTCACTAACCAAGAGAACGAACATTAAGAATATAGGCATCACACCACCACCCCATCTGAACCAAGAACCCATCTACTTATCATAGTGATTTCAAAATGGCATCCAAGAATCCATTCTGGGGCCCAAATTGGGCACGTGGTATATTTTCTTAAGGAAAGAGCAGTGATTTTCAACATATTTTAAAATAAGCCCAGGATATAAAAATCAAAATGCTGAAAAAAAGGAGACTTTGATCATATATTGCACTTCTCTGAGCAGCTCTTTATTCCTAAGGGAGTAGGTATATTGATGCATGTTCCATGTCCCTTTGACATATATTACTGTAGAACATCATGGACATTTTTGGATCTCTACCTCACTCTGGATGTTTCACTACCTATCTGCTTTCCTCAGACCTCAAATAGGTGGTCCTATAGTCTTGCTGAGTTACATCCTGACTGGCCACCCGTCTTGCTCCCCAAGGGAAGAGGGCAGGAACAGGGACACAACATTCATTACCAAACAATGCTCCATCCCAAGTTCCTGCCTGAGCTCCACCTAGCTAACCAGCCAGTGTGTGAGCCAGGAGATTACTTTATCTACAATAGACACAGCCCTTACCCTAGGCTGCCTCTGGTCTTTGGAAGGACCTCAGCATGTGTCAAGCGTGTGAAGTAGAAGGAGGCTTCAGCCCCTCCTACCTATGAGCATTTTGTCATAAGAGAGAAGAGCAATGGGCCTCCATGGGGGCGCAAAGGGTTAAGCCGCAACCTGTGAATCTGTCCGCAGCCACTGCAGCACGAGTTCGATCCCCAGCCAGGGAGCAACCCACATGGTGCAGCAGACCTCTCCTGGCTTGCCTGCTGTTCCCCTCAGCGGTGTATTTCAGTCAGTCTGCCTGTTCTGTTCCCCACTCTGTCTCTCGTGAATTCTCTCACCACCCCCACACCTCTGGCCTGTACCCCAGTTCTTATATGCATAAATAAATAAATCTTTAAAAGAGAGAGAGAGAGAGAAGAGCAGAGCAGAAGGGGACAAGTATGGGGAGCTCAGTCCGACTCCCTGGTCCCAATTGTGTCACCTTGTCTTCTATGCTTATCTATGACTCTCTTTCTACTGAAGCTGGGGATGGGCCTCAGTAGAGCTACCTCTGAATATTGTAATTTTTCCTGGTAGATGCCTTTAAACCTCCCTGATACATTGTTCCTCAAATAATATGTCCCGGGCCTCCCCTGGTGGTGCAGTGGTTGAGCACTGGGCTGTGAAGCTGCCCACAGCGTCTGCAGTGCCAGTTTGATCCCCAGCCACCGGCAAGGGTCCCACATGGTGCAGCAGACCTCTCCTGCCATGCCCGCTGCTCCCCTCAGCAGTGTATTTCTGTCTATCTGCCTGTTCTGTTCCCTGCTCTGTCTCTGTTGAATTCTCTCACCCTCCCGCGCTTCTGACTATACCCAGGGCTTGTATAAATAAATAAATAAATCTTTAAATAATAATAATAATAATAATAGGTCCACTTGAGGATCCTATAGACACACAGGAGGAAGCAGAATCATATGGTTTATGTATGGTTTTAATGAAAACTCTGGCTTTCAAAAATACTGAATGTGAGATTCTTTTTTCTTTGTAAAAACCTGATCAGTCTCTCTCCCTTTACAATGTTGTGAAATACTCACTTACATGGCAGTTGTCCTAGTTCACTATGTCTTAGACTCTCTCCATAAATTTTAGATATAGAGAAACATTTTGTTTTTAATGATCCATACTTCTAAGCAGACTTGAGTTGAACATGTTTATTCTCTCTTTGGGAATATTGCAAGTCACTGTCACTAAAAGTAACTTGTCACTTCCCATCTGTATTGTTTCACTTTAGGATCCAGGAAATAAATGTTTTCTACCTCTGGAAGCAGATATGCTTCTCTGAACAATTGCTCTTACCTTATGGACACTGAAATGATAGTTGATGTGTGTCCCTTTTTGCATGGGCTGCTAGGAAGCTCAAATAAAATTTATGGCAACATGGAAAGGTATATGGGTGCTAAACTTCTCCTCAGCTCATCTTAATCTTCACAACAAAGTATAGTTTAAATAAGAAATATAGAATACCTAATCTTTATTGTTTAAGGGTTCAAAATTGCCTGATCTGTTATTCATTACTCAATATCTTCCTTTCTAGGCAACCACAGATTTGTATGGCAACTGTACTCTGAGGCATTCTGGGACCTCTGCAGCTGCTCCCGAGGCAGCTGGCGTGTTTGCACTGGCTTTAGAGGCTAAGTATGTTTCCAGCTCAGGGCCAAAGGCTGGCTCTATAATACATCCCTCCCCCAATACCAAGTTTCCACAAGTAGGTGTGAGAGTCTGTAAGAGTTAAGGTCAATGAACTCTGATGGCATTTCGAAATGACCCATCAGCCCAAGGAAATAGACACACTCACTCACACACACACACACATTCCACATAATTCCATCCCCAGGAGAGCACAAGACCACATCATCCAGCTGCACAAATCAGCTACTTCTCAGATATCAAATAGGGATACATAGATATTTCTTTTTTTATGAAAACCATCCCTTTATACTCTATGTATTCATGACTGTTTTACTCCAAGAACACTCATAATCAGCTAAATGAAGGTAAACATTTGCCAGACTGTGTATCACCAAGGTATTTCAGACCATGTGATAAACAGGACACTCACACTCAAGATTTGTTAACTTTTCAGGTTAATTCACTTTTAATACTGAAAGAAGATAGGCAAAGTCATGCAGTATAGACCAAGAAATGAGCTTTGTGGAAAACCTAAGCTACAGGTAAGAAGAGACCATCTTTTCTCAGCACTACACAGAGAGGCCACATATCACTACTACTGGATATACCTTGATTTGAGCCTCAGCAGAGAGATGTCCCTGACCATCTGCTACTCTGTCTTCTCTTAGGGAAATTCAGAGGTCAGCCTTGTGTTAGAGGAATGAGCTGTGGGCTTCAGGCACCAGACATATGGTTTGAGTGCAAATGTTTGCTATGAAGAGAACTGTCTGCAAATGCTGTACCCAGCAATTTGTGAGAAGTTCGATTCATTCAGGCTCCTGGGGAAAGGGAGTTGAGTTCCCATCCCTGTCAGCCATTGCTAGGCAACCAGAGTTTCTAGCATCAATCTCCAAGCAGCCATCTCTCTACATATGCAATGCATTTTCTGATTTGCAAAGGAGGTGAGAGCTGATTCCAAGAATAGGAAAGTTTTTGAGAGATTGTGGAGTCTAATTCTCTGCCTTTAAGCAAAAAACAAAAAACAAAAACAAAACAAAATAAAAATACTTAATTTTTACAGATAAACCCCCAAGTTCGCAATGACACTTTTCTTTGGACCAAGCCATAGTTTAATTTTTCTAATGAAAGTTAGGTGGAAGTTTTAGGACACCAAGAGATGGACAGTGATCAAAGCAGGCTGTTGAGCACAGAGGCCAAAAACCTACATATTCTGTGCATTTCCCAAAGATTCGTTTCTTCATCTCAGGGCTTGTGGACCCTGGAGTCTGAGTCGGTTTGCTCACTCCCACTGGGAGCAGACAAGCAGTGGATGTCTGCTGCCTATGTGAACTTCTCAGAGAACAGAGAGCAGGAGTGCTCTAAAATGAGGAGGGTTTCCTGGTCTCAATTTAAACCTTGACTTGACTCAAAGTCTCCTTGGATATTGGCAAGTGTCACTTGCCAATGACAAAATCTAAATGAAAGTGGTGGATCAAGACTGTAGGATTTCTAAACATATTACCTGACTCTGTACCAATATTTTTTTATTTTTTAAAAAATTTTATTTATCTTTTTTATTAATTAATTTTTATTTTTTTACATCATTGTTCATTTTTAAACAATATTTGCTCCCCCCACCCCCTCAGATATAGTCCCCATAGACTTTCCTTCACCCCTGCACCATCACCTCAGTCCCCTGTGCTCCTCCCTCCCTCCCTCTGATCCGTCTCCCTCCTCCTCCCCTGCAGGATGTCTCTGATTTATAATTGTCTAATTTTGCTTTGTTGTGTTTTGTACTGTTATTATTTTTTTACACTGATGTCTTATTTGGTTCCTCTATATTCCTTCTATAAGTGAAACCATCTGATATTTTTTCTTTTTCCTTCTGGCTTATTTCACTGAGCATAATTCCCTCTAGCTCCATCCATGTTGCTGTGAATGGCATGAGTTTATCTTTTTAATGACTGAATAATATTCCATTGTGTATATGTACCACATCTTCTTGATCCAGTCATCTATTTTTGGGCATTTGGGTTGTTTCCAGGTTTTACCTATTGTAAATAGTGCTGCAATAAACATAAGAGTACAGGTGCTCTTTTGAATCAATGTTTTTGTGTCCTTTGGGTAGATCCCTAGGAGTACAATTGCCAGGTCATATGGTAGCTCCATTTTTAGTAGACTGAGGAATTTCCAGACAGCTTTCCATAGTGATTGGACCAGTTTGCACTTCCACCAGCTTTTTTTACTTTTTTTTAAATTGAAGTAACATTGCCTTATATAAGTTTGAAATTTTCATTATCATAAATCACCTTGTGTATACGCTACATTAAGTTTACCACTAAAGGTCCAATTCTGTCCTCCACCATATAATTGACCTTTTTATCTGATTTACCTCCCTTTCTCCCCTTTTATCTGATAACCATCTTCCATCTTATAATCTAAAAGATTATTTTTGTTTATTTAGGTCATCTGTTTGTTTTCTTTATATACCACATATGAGTAAAATCAAGTATCTGCTTTTTTCCCATCTGAATTATTTCTCTAAGCATAACATCTCCTGCTCTAGTTGTGTTGTTACAAGTGGCAGGATTTCATTTTTTATGACTGAGTAGTATTCCATTGTGTATATATACTAGCATACATCATCTTTATCCATTTATCTGTCAATGGGCACTTAGATTGTTTTGAACTTGTGCCTATTGGACCAGGGCATGTGACCATCCAGTGAGGCAATGGCTCTATGAACACGTGAATCAGAGTAGTGTTGTGTGGAATGACTATCTGGACTCTGCTTTGATTAGGTACTTGTACTGGTTCAAGATTGAAATCAGCAAATCCAAATAACAATAGCTAAACAGCAATATGTTTTGTTTTTGGTTTGTTTTTTTTTTTCCTGCATTGGGAAAGATAATACAGAGGTAAAGAGCCAGAGCTAGTGTGGAGGTGCTATTATGAATCAGGAAATCTGGCTCTTTCCAGATTTCTGCCCTTTCCAGATTTCCTGCCTTTATATTTCAGGCAGGAAAAGGGTAAAAAGAGATCTACCAGTTGAGTCACAAGTCTTTTCTAAAAAGTCCTGCTGAGTGGTTTCCACTTATTTCTCATTGGCCAAAACTGTCACATAACTACCCCAGGCCGCAAAGAAGGCTGGGAGATGCAGTGTTTTGTTTGTTTGTTTGTTTGGTTGGTTGGTTTTTGTTTTTAGCTAATAACATTACTCTTCCTAATAAAATTGAGGTTTTCTCAATAAGAAAAGAGGAAAGGTAGGTACAAGGAGGACAACAGCTAGTATCTTCAAGAAACTAAGTAAATAAACAATCACTTTCCTCTTCTGGATATCTACTTTCTTTTTGACAAATATAGAAAGTTAGATCATCAATAAATCACCTGTGATTTCCAAGAATATTGTAGCATGCTTCAAAAATATTATGTCTTTAGAATGTACATTTTTAATTGGTTGTATATTGATTTTGGGGTTGAATATGCCTTAAAAATTAAAGACATTCCTTTACCTTTAAATATTGTGACCAATACTATTCACTTCTAACTTATTTGAAAACCCAATATATGAGATAGATTTTATTATTAATAATAATAAAGTCTTTACTGAGTGTCCAGGACCACTGAGTGTCTAGTTCCTCTTCACACATTAATCTACACCTAAAGATGTGAGGGTTGAGGTTCAGATTGTAAAGGCAACTCATCCAAGCGCACCTGATTGGAAAATAGCAGAGTCAATATTTAAACCCTAAGGAGTTTAAGGTTTTTTCAGAGAAGCTTTTCATCAAAGCATAATAAAAACAGAGAAAAGGTCTCCAACTCCAGGCCTTTCCTGGGCCTGATTGTGAGACATAGAAAAACCGCCATCTGGTCTGAGGGCCTTCCCACTTGCTGTGCCCTTGGCAGTGGGCCGCTGTGAATGAATTGTCTCTTCCTCAAGAGCAGTGCACAAAATTAGGTTTCTGTTTCTTTAAGATCAGGATCTGCACACCACAGCTACCCCAAGGCATCTTGTAAACTGGATTTTCTGTCACAGTTCACAGGTGTTAGGCAAACAGGGGCTGTGAGAAAATGCCAGCCTGACTTACAAATACATTATTTTTCCAGACTGGAAATAATTCAGACTTTCGAAATCATTTTCTAATCCTGTCAAAGTTTGGAAGATAGACTCAGAATTTTAAAGCTGAGAGAAAACCATTGCAAGTTTCACTACTCAAACACCTCTCTTTACAGAGGAAGAGACCAAGACCCAGAGAAATGAAGCTTTTTGGTCAGGTTAATACACAGCTCTGTTCAGATAAAACCATAACCAACAAGAGACAAATGAAAATTCTGTTGCCTCCCAGAATTCACCCAATGTTTCTCTTTCCTCCAACCTTAAAACTGAAACTTCTTTAAAAGATTTTAGTTTGCAGTTCCTCTAAAGATGCATGTTCTCTCTCTTAAAATTACCTTTGCTGTCTGGATCACTAGGAGGAAAATGCTCATTGGGCCCAGGAAAATTTGACACCATAAATAAAAGAACTCTGAAAGACAGTGGTTGAGGGATATCACACACACACACACAGGAAACACACACAAAAAAAGTCAATATTTTGTATTTTATTTTTCTTAGCATCAAGTTGGTAAGCCAGCTGTAGTTTTGGCGAGGACAACTTTCTGTAGCAAATACAGTTTGCCCATTATAGGTAGGCAAACAATTGTTAAGAATGTAATTCCCTGCCAGGAACAGGTTTTCACGGTTTAGGAGACTCCTGAGTCTCCCTGGTCAGTATCCTGACTTAGTCAGGCGAGGCCAGTCTCTTCCTGGGTTTCAGATCCTCTTTACCAAGAGCCACAGCCTCTCCTTGTCAGGCATGATGTCCCCCAGGGAGTCCTGAGTAACCTCTTTTTGGAGCCCTGGCCTCTTCTAGTGAAGGTAGAATGTCTCCCCTAGAAGCCCTGGGCTCTAGTTTGATCTCTGGTTGCTTGTTCTGAATCAAGAGTCAGCTGTCTATCTTGAGTGGTCCAGGGCCAGTCTAATAACAATCATTTACTCTAACTTCACAGGATCTTACTCGTGACTGGATCCAGCCAATAAATTCTTTGCCAGCTGCACAAATGTAACCATTTTTGTTGACAATTGACCTGGGACTTACTCATATGTGGCCTTGTGAGAGCCCCCAGCTTTATTTCTTATGGCCATGCCAGGGTCAGATTCCTGTAGCAGCATCTGACTATCATGGTCCTGCCTTCCAGGCCACACATCTAAAATACAACCTCCCTGGTGATGTTTATAAATATCAGATGCAGTGTCCCTCTGCTCTTACTTCCTGTCACTAAGATCAGGTGACAATGTTCTAACATGGGTCAAGCCCTGTCATGCCTCCTGTCTCTTGGTTCTGGGCTCTCCCTGCCTGTCACACTCAGTCTTCTTGTCTTCCTGTGCCTTTTTAAGTTTATCACTTGTGTGTTTCCCTCCTCCTGCCTCTAGAGCCTTCCTTCCAGAACATTCTTTCTCCTAGGAAACCCCCCACCTTCCCTGTCTATTCACTCACCTTGGCTTAATATGCTTCTTCCTAAGAGATCCTTGCTGATGTTCTGGACCAGAGTTCCCCACATTTCCCTAACTGTTTGTTAAAAACAGATACCCAAGTCCATCCCAGATCCATAAATTCAGAATCTCCTGAAGAGCACCTGGAAAGCAGTGGTATTAACAAGCACCCCCAGAGCTGCCCAGGAAGTTAGGAAACACCCTCCTGGGCCAAATTTGCTTGAACTTTTGGCTGCATGTTAGAAAAACCAGATACTTGGTTCAGTATCTGCAGAATTAACATCTCTGTCCTGTCTGACATCATTATTTTTTTTTTTTAGCACTTCATTCACATTACAGGCAGGGTTGAGAACCACCGTCTTAGACCAATGTTCTCAAACATCTGTGTGCAGAAGAATCTAGGGAGTTGCCTTAGGTGTAAATCCTCAAGCCCGCCCCTCAAAGACACTGATTCAGGAGAACTGGGATGGAGACCAGGAATCCATATTTGTTACTAGTCCCCATGTGATTCTGACACCCACAGTCTGAGACACCCCGCCATCCCCAGGCTGTTATCCCCTTGGGATAACACAAGGACTCCAATGTTGGCTCTCTTAGCCAACTCTCTCTCCGCCTAAACTCCTCCTGTTTTGACAGCCCTTGGATTTTTAAATATTGCATTGTCTATGTGTACCCCAAGGCTGTAAGCTCTGAGAAGGCAAGGACCTCCCTATGATGTGCCCAGAATTAGTGACTAGACATGGTATACACTCTGTAGACATTCATGGAATCACTTCATCATGTAATATCTTTCCATATATCAATGTCTTACCTTCTCAATTATTACATGGGATATTTGAGAACAGAGAACATGTTAATTGTCCTATGAACCCAATGTGGTGACATTTGTATCATAGATACGCTGCAAATTTTTTTATTATTGAATAGGTATCACCTATGATTCTTGAGTTGCTATGATAGGAATAAAACAGGTTGATGAAATACCTGTTTTACATGATAGTATATTCCATAAAATCTAAAATTGTTCAGAAGGGGAAATTAGGAGGGAGGGACTCAATTTTCTTTTCAGATAATATGCAAATAGCTGACCAGAGTCACAAACCCAGTTACACTGGGATGTGGACTATACTCTCATTTATTTCAGAAGTGAGCAGTTCCTCATTCTGCTACTTTATGTCCCTCCATTATAGACCCCATGAGAATAAACCATGGACAAGTATCTGAGGGAGTCCTTCTAGAGTCAGGAAGCATAGCATGCTTTGGTGGCAATATGTTCTCTTTTGTGTCTGCTTTCTGTAGGTCAGCATTCTGTTTGTGAGCTATATCCATACTATTTGCAGCAGCTGTAGTTCACTCATTCTCATCAATATGTAGTATTCCACATCTACAAATATACCTGAATTTTGTTTATTCTCTCTATGGGCATCTAGTGGTTTCCCAGTGAGGGCCTATAAAGATTTTAATACATGTGTCTGGTGAATATATGCACACATTTTTAGTGGGATGGAATTTCTGGGCCATAGCTTAAACATATGGACATTACTAGAAAATGCAGTCAGTTTTCAAAATGGTTGTAACAATTTGCATTTCAATCAGCAACATACATGTATTCCAGTTGCCCTCATTTTTGTATCAACATTTGGTATTGTCATCTTTTTCATTTTAGCCATTCTACTGTGTGTTAGAATGTGCTTTTGAAATAAATTTATTTAAGTAAGGAAAGGCAAAATTGTTTAAACTGATATATGTAATGTTTTAAATAGTATATGGCAATCCTCTCTTGACTTGGGGATTCACTGATATTCCAAAATCTTACAAGGGGTCTATGTCCTACCTTAGTTATTATGTCTCTCTCTCCCTCTCTCACCCTTCCTCTTGCCTTTGTTTTTGTCCTCTGTGACACTGGTATCCAGCCTGGGTCTGACCTGGCGAGACATGCAACATCTGACTGTGCTCACCTCCAAACGGAACCAGCTTCATGATGAGGTCCATCAGTGGCGGCGGAACGGAGTTGGCCTGGAGTTTAATCACCTCTTTGGCTATGGAGTCCTTGATGCAGGCGCAATGGTGAAAATGGCTAAAGACTGGAAAACTGTGCCTGAGAGATTCCACTGTGTGGGAGGCTCTGTACAGGACCCTGAGTAAGTAGTTCTTCTAAGATAGTAGTTCTTCTGCTGCATGTGGAAAATGTCCTGGAGATAGCACCATGGGATTGGTAAAAATATCAGATTGCCTCTCTGTGTCAGGGACATTAGCTAGATGTGTTTCCAGGGCAAGCAGGACTGTAGTGCAGCACAAACACAGGGAGTACCACTTACATAGAATACGATATTGTACAACTTAAACCCTGCTTTTAGGAGTGAGCCCTAACTATTTCAGTGCTTCATGTCACTATTTTTAAATGCACAAATCAACCAACATAACCAGTTCCCAGATCACTAAATAGAACATGACCGATATCCCAGAGACTCTTTGTGTCCCATTCTGTTATCTCTCCAAGTGTAGCCACTATTCTTTTAATTATTTTAATTTTAATTCTAATTATTTTGTCTATTTTACACTTAATATAAGTGGAATTATATACTATGTTTTCCTTCACATCTAGATTCCTTTGCTCATAAACATTCAATAATATGTAGTGTATACTTGTACATTGCTTATTCTTATTGTTGAATAGTGTTCCTCTGTGTGACTATCACACAATTTACTTACTCATTCTACTTGTGAGGCATTGTGAAGATTTGATGTGAGTGGGGTGGATAGCCATTTGGGGGCAATTGAGTGAGAAGTTCCCTAGACAGAATCCCTGGACTGGTCACATGAACCTCTTCACTTCCAGCTTCTCATCACAGCAAGAGGACTGGACAATCAGGAATTCCCTGTATTTATCTCTCTCCTCATTGTTCCATCAGTAAGACAGAAATAGAAATTCTTATTAATATTTTTAATTGAGGTGTTATTTACGTACAACATAATACACAGAAATTAAGTGTTTTTATTTGAGTTTTGATAAACGTATATATAAATATGTGGGTAACCATCACCCAATCTGTAGATGAAATGTTTCATCACTCCATAAAGCTCCCTTGTTGCCCCCTTCCAATTAATTCCCAAATTCCATAGATAATCATCTCATAGACAATCATCCCTGAATTTAACTAGAACCTCACGGTATGGCTGTTTTTGTGTCGAGTTTCTTCTACTCAGCATTATCCATCCAAGTTACTATGGTTAGTACCAGCTACCGTATTGCTGACATAGTCCATTGTGAGCTGCACCTGTAGAATTTATATCATTAAAATGTTGATAAAAATCATCTCGTAACCCTCCTGAGCACCCCTCCCACTTTATGTTGATCATTGGAACTTGACCAGAATCAGCCTCTCTCACAAGACACCCTACCCCAGTAGCCAATGCTCCTGGATTCTCCACAGCTGGATTACTCAGACCTGGATCAAGTCTAATTTCACAAAATTAGATGATAATTTTGACCATTCTATTTTAGAATATTCAGGCTTTGCACCCTGGCCTCTTTAGCAATGTGGCAAAGTCTATGGCCCCCACCCTAAAAGAATGTGTTATAATGCATTCAATAAAATACATGATAATATAAGGGAAGCCAATTATGCTGAAATTGGCTAAAAATGTTTTTTAAACAAACGCATTAAAGAAACAACACATTTACCAACGTATTAAGTGAAAAAGTTCCCAGCAACAAGTCTAATGGCCCTGATCATTCTGGAGTGCTGATGTTGTCCAGTGCTACTTTAGGACACCTGTGATGATGAGGGGACAAATGTCTCTGTGTTCTGGGGAGGAGCTAAGACCACTCTGACATGTACCCTGCATTCAGAATCAAAGGAGAAGTTAAGTATCCATTATAAGTTAGTGGAAAGTAATTAATTTAATTTTTAATTATAAAATTTAAAATTATATATTTAACCCTTAATATATGTTATAATTAATTTATTTAATTTTTTTCTTCTAAATCCTGTATCCCCTAAATTCTGCCTTTATGGTCCCCAAAGAAGGAGCCTCTTCTTCTCTAGCAAAATGAAGATAGTATCTCTTTCCTTGCTAGGAGATTTAGTGAGACAGCAAGCATAAAACTGGCACATAGTAGGTGCACAAGAAATGGAAGTTTCCCTCTCAACCATGACCTAGACACTCCTTGTTCACACCTATGGGGAAAAAGAAAGGACAATTTCCGAGAATTCTGATTCTTATAATGACTTTAAAATTGTGTGTCACTGTGACCTACAGCATCCCACACAGGCAAACATCCCACTGCTCACTCGCTGGGCTTCTGGAAAGCGACACCTAGTGGATTATTACAGAACTGTGTGTGTTTTTCCATGGACCAGTCGGTGATCTCATAAAGCATAGTTCCTTGCAGCACTACCTGGGAAAGTAAGTCTGAGGCCCAAGTCCTATAATAACTTGTTTAAAACAGAGTTTCACAAGCCCCATGTCCTGTCTTATAATAAAAATAGCTGCTTGGCAATGTTCCAATCACACTTCCCAAAGCTGCCATGTACATTGTTTCTTTTCACTCTTGTATAGGCTTCAGTGTAGCCCAAACAAGTTGGTTGACTTGATCAAGACCACAGAGGCTATTAAGTATAAATGAAGGAAGCAACTAGCCTTTCCTGGGCACCTACTATATGTCTTGCACTTTCCAATCACATAAGCTTCCCAGTCACCCTTTTGTTGAGTGTGTCTCACACTCACATAGTCAAAAAAGTCACACAGGTGGATGTTTTGCAATATTACAACAAAATGATCCTGAATTATGTCTTAAGAAAAAGCCCTTACTGTGTACCTAATATGAGGCCTTTTACATACACTGTATGTATTTGTCCTGTCATTGTTACTTCTTACAGGTGGGGAAACAGATGTAGCAGCACAAGAAATGTGTTCAAGGTCATAAAGGGTAGACCAGAACTTGAAACAAGGCCTGTCTGAACCCAACTCCCTTTTTCATTATATGACATAGACCTTACTTAGTGAGCTCACGTTATGCATTCAGACCCTATGTTGAGCCTATACTCGAGCAGCCCTATTGCAAACTGAAAGTGTTATTACAGATGAGAAGACACTCAGAAAGGTTAAGACATGCAAAACCTGCCCCATTACTGAGTGGCTATCCTGGGATTTGAATCCAGGCACTCTGATTCCAGAACCCCAATCTGGAGGCCTCCCAATATATCTCAATATATTGGGCCTCCCAATATATCTCAATATATCGCCTATGGAGAAAATGAGGCCCAGTAAATACAAGAAGGCCCTAGGGTATGGGTGCATTTTCCCATAAAAACTCCCCTGGAAACTTAAATACCATGTAGCAGGTAGTGCCCCAAACTCTGCCATTTTAGAGACCTTGCCACTACCAGGGTCTATGAACAGAATGAATAGACAGAGCCAAGACTGAAAACTTCTGACCAAATGGGGGATTGAGGGGTAAAACATACTCAGAATAATTAACTTCACCCACTGTAGGTTAGCATAGGTAGATATTGATAACTATACTTCCATATCAGCCTTCAGGGTAACTTTTTGAGTGATTTGGAGGGACCAGGAGACTGCAGTGGTGGAAATGTTCTGAATGTTCTATATCTGAACTGTCCAATATAGTAACTATGTGGTGTACTAGCAGTGTGACTGGTGTGATGGGGAGCTAGGGTCTCCGTTGGATTTCATGTCAGTTTATTGATATTTAAAGAGCCACAATATCTAGTGGGGCACATCTGGTAGTTACATGTAGCAGGAGAGAGGCTAAATAGCAGCACCTCAATGAGAAGTGTATTTCTAGTAACATGAACTGCGTGAAGGTGTGTCTAGAAGTCCAGCCTACAAGAAAACAGGGTCAGTTCATTTCACAATCCATGCCCCCAGTGCCACTCTTGCTTGGGTTACTGCTCCCTCCATACACACAGACCAGCGGTCCCTCTCCCAGGCCAGACATCTGTCTACGGGCAGCCCTGGGAGAATGCAGGCACAGAGTTGCCACCCATAAGAACTGCTCTTGGATAGTCACCAGGCTGGCACTTTTCTTTCAGCATCTCATTTAAGCATGGGAGTTTGGTACTGCTAGTCTCATTTTACAGGCTAGAAAATAGACGCTCAGAAAGAGAAAGTAAATGGCCCTAGTTCATAGAACCAATAATTTCACCATCCTATTTATTCTCCAAGGCCTTAGGGTCCAAAACTTATTAAAAAGATTTGCAAAGGGAGGAAGTTTACAGTGTCTGTACCCTTCCAGGCACTTGGACCAGCAGATTATGCAACTGAAATAATATCCACAAATAGTTGAACACAGGACTTTGACCATTAACAGATAGTGGTGTGGTTACAATAATTAGGGGAACAGTCAGCTTAGAATGCACTAGGACCCTCTTAGTCAAGCTGCATGCTGAAATAAGTCCTTATTTTCTGAGATTTCTCTGGACACAAAGGATAGATTCTTGATGATTCTCAAGCTCTGTGCATGGAGATGGGGTGGGGGAGGAGAGAGAAATGGAGAACATTCGCTGGAATGAGTGACGGCTTATCTCCCAGCTTCTGAGAATGCTTCACATTCTGTCACAATCCAGAGGCAACACTGAACATATGTTGTCTGAGTCCATCATTTTGCAATTAAGGACTCTGAGGCCCAGACACATTTGGTTCCAACAGCTCAAAGCTAACTAGGAGCTTTATGCAACATCAGCAGCAGCAGCCTGTGTCAGCATTGATTCAGTTGGGTCCTGCACGGGGACAGGGGCCTAGGCCATGTTGTCTACTGGAGGACCCTCAGTTCAGTGCCTAGTACAGTGCCTGGCACTTAGTAAACACATGATAAATATTTTTTGAATGAATGAATGCATGGATTTTCATCCCTCATCACCTGAGCTCAGGAAGATGTCTAACTGGTGGCAATAGGTCTAGAAAACCAGCCAGAGAAATTTGGGAAGGAGGCCCAGTGTTGCTGGAAGAGCTCTGTGTCCCTATGGTGCCCTCTACTCCCCATCCATTATCAAACCTGATCTTGCGCTCAGGTGCAGGTGAGTTGGGTATCGGGAAGATATACTCAGTGGCTGGATGGGGAGGTCTACAAGACAATGCCCAGGTTGACTCTGCTGCCAGCCAAGGAGCCATCATCACCATGAATCAAGCTTCCAGGGGCTAGGGTGAGGGATCACCAGCCATGGCAACCGCCACTTTCTATGACATGCAGGGCTGCATGGAAACAGCCTCAAGTGGGGTGAGCAGGCATGGGTTTATGGGTTTCCTCAGCAGTAATCTTCTCAGAGAAGCAGTCAATTTGAAAAGCAATTTTCTGAAGAGACTTTATCAGGAGAGTCAGTGAAGGGTGCTTGACTAAAATAAAAGGGAAAAATACAGCTGGCCATGATCATGTGCCCAGACGGCACAAGCAGGGAGCACAGCGAGCCCAGTCTGTCCCATGCAGTGCCAGCAGCCGTTGAGTGTCTTCCTGGAGTGAACTGTCTAGTGCAAGCTGCCCCCCTATTTCTCACCTGCACCCCAAAGAGAACTGTTTACTGGGGTCCTTTAAGACTGACTTTAAAGAAAATTTGGAACTTATGTTAAAGTCCAGTAGGAATGCCAGAACATCATAGTGGAGAGAAAAGAGAGCTCTCAGACACAGAGAGGCTCTGTGACCTGCCCCTGTCATGTCCGGGCTGTGGTGACTTCCGGTGTGAGTTCATGCCCACCTGACACAGCTGTAGAGGGGAAAGAGGAAACACCCCAACAGCCACCTGTGGAGTGTTCTGAAGGGACTGCCACCTAGCCAGCATTTCAGGCACCCAAGAAAGCTGACTCTTATTTTGCTATTGTTAATAGTCTAACTATAGTTTCAGAACCTTTTTTTTTATCGTACAGCTGAGGATTCAGAGCACAAAAAGCATTCCATGTGGCCCCATGGAAACAGCCCCTATTTCTAGGCACAAGGCTGGTGACCGCTCATTTGCAACTATGTGCAATAAAACTTGGACAATAGGCTCGTGTAATCTCCAAAACTTTGGAGAGGGTCTCAGAGCAATTGATGCATGCCTCATTTTCTGCAGCAAATGAATGTCACCCATGGGGGTCTTTAAGGATCTCTGCACACCTTCCTTTGTTTCCACAAACAGCCATGTCCTATTTTAAACTTTTATAAACTGACTTTTCCTAAGCATGGTCCCCTTTTCTTTAAAGTAAGAAAGGATTTTATTTCTTTTTCTTCATATAAAAGTAATATATAGTCTCAGTAGGAAAATCAGATAATACAAGTGAGCAAAAAGAGAAATGATAAGAAACACCTGGAACATAGTGTTCCTTGGTCCTCACACTTGCTAAGAGACTTCCCTGCAAGAAGGAATGGCATTCTTCCTTGTCTACCGAGCCTGCTGCCTCTGGAATCCATATCAGGCTTTTAATTCATTCCAAGTGACTTAATGTGCTGACAAACACCAGGTTGGACACCCCATCCCTCAAGGCCTAGTTCCCACACAGACAGTGGGCCCTTCCTATCTGCCACGATCAGGTTGTTTTGTGAGCAGGCAATTCCTCCCAGTGCAGAACAAGTCAGAGTCCCTGGGGTCCTTGGAGTGGCATTCAACCCCTGCACAGACCTCAACTCCAAAGCTTCTAGGACAGTTCATATATCCTAGGACAAGTTTGTGCATTTGATCCCAACCCACCCTGTCCTAGGTGCATGGCCAAATTCCATGGTTTTTAGCTTCCTCCATCTCTCCTCTCATTCTCAAGATCCTTAGACCAGTAGGGGGCAGTAGGGGACCTGTGTTCTCATTTCTCCTTGTCAGTCACCCTTGAGTCACTTCTTCCTTGGCCTTTGCCTATGTTGTCTGGCCGATATGCCATAGGCTCTGGGAGAAGCAGGTCAGACAGTTGCATGGGAGGCAGACTCGAGGCACAGCCAGACAGGGACACACCAACCATTGTTCTGCCTATGGGGTTGCTTCTTGGGCCTCAAATTCCAGGTGTCTCTGCCATGCCTAAAGATCAGGGCAGCCCCCCTCACCCCAGGTCAATCACTCCCCAACTTTAACTCTAAAGAAAGCAAAAAAGTGAGAATGACTGAACTCCTATAATGAAATAAGAACCTTGTCTGAACAGCCAACAATGACAGTGCAGTGAACAGAAGGATCTGGTTACTGCTTCCCCAAGGCTCCTGTTAGGGATAGGTAGCACCTGTCTTAGGTGGCTTACCTGGAAGCAGAGCCTGAGAAAGTGTTCACATGCATGTGTTTCACTAAGAGAAACTTTTCAGGAAGAACCTTAGAAGTGAGGGGCTCCAGGTAGGAAGGAGGAAACCAGCAACAAGGTGATGTCAGGTAAGATGGACCTGTAACCTGACCCACCAGGAGCTCTGGAGCAGCAACAGCACCACACAGGGGTCCCCCCCACTTTGAAAAAAGGGTGCTGGCCTTATCATCCCCCTGTTAGCCAGGCATCAGCGACACATGCTGGACATGTGACACTCCAGGCTGGGAGCTCCCACTGCTTGAGGGTGCTTCTGAGAACCAATGAGCCAAAGCTCAAAGCAGCTGTGAGGAGGCACTGCCACCATCTTAGCCATGCTGGGCCTGAAGCTGTCCCATGTTTGACTCAATCCTTATTTCTCTCCTATTACAGAAGATCACCTCAGCCCTACAAAAACTTTTTCTTGTAAGAGGGACTTTTCTGTTAACTTACAGAAACTCCATTGCAGGGTGGCTGTGGGTCTCATTTCCACCCAAAGTAGTACCCCATCTCTGATCCTCAGCCAATCAAAGAACTATTTCATTTGGCTGCCTAACCCTGGCCCCAGTAACAATGTGACCTTTCTGTCAGGGTTTCCACAAACTGACCTGTAAAAGTGATGTCCCTGTGTGAACTCCAATCCACAAGTGCACTTTGTGCAAATCGAGGCCAAAAAATGAATTTTCTTAGAATTCAGTTTTCTTAGGTTCATGTTTTCAACCCTTTTGAAAATAGAGACTGTTACACTTGACAGGTGCTGAGCAATACTTTAGGAAATCTAGCGGGGTTATTACTAGGGTAATCATCTCTGGTTGTTGGCTTGTGGACTTTCTTCTTGAGTTTTTCAAAGTGCCCTGGCCTGTAAGATAGGAAAGAGGCTGAAACTCATTTATAAAATGAAGAAAAGTAAATTAAAAATTCAGTTTCTCACTCAACTCATCATATTTCAAGTGTTCCACAGCCACCTATCAGGTGCCCATTGCCTTAGATGGCACAGATAGGGAACACGTCCACCATTGCAGAAAAGTGTATAGCCGGGCCTCCCTGGCGGCGCAAGGGGTTAAGTCTCAGCACTATGAAGCAATCTGCAGCCACAGCAGCACAGTTCGATCCTTGGCCAGGGAGCTACCCGCATGGCACTGCAGACCTGTCCTGCTTCGCCCACTGCTCCCCTCAGCAGTGTACTTCAGTAGATCGGCCTGTTCTTCTCCCCACTCTGTCTCTGGTGAATCCTCTCACCCCCCTGCACCTCTGGCCTACACCCCAGCTCTTGTATGCATAAATAAATAAATCTTTGAAAAAAAGAAGAAAGAAAGGTGTGTGGCCAGCACTGGTCTAATCGCTTGTAACTATATGATGTATATGAGTGTAACTTGAAAGGTAGAAAGTTATATCCCATTAGACAGGTGAAAAAAATGAGCTCAGACAGTCCCCTTCATGTTGAGTGACTGTAACTTGCTCAAACCCATGCAGCCGGGTGGGCACCCAGTTCTTCCTAATTGACCCCAAAGCCCCTGCTCTCGCTGTGTTGTCACTTGAAATGCCCTTCAACTCCCCTCCTATGGTGTGACCCTCCCTTACCATATCTCCTCATCACTGTGCCCTCAGGAAAATACCATCTACTGGCAAGCTGGTGCTGACCCTCACAACAATGCCTGTGAGGGACAGGAAAACTTTGTCCGCTACCTGGAGCACGTCCAAGCCGTCATTACAGTCAACGCAAGCAGAAGAGGGGATCTGAACATCAACATGACTTCCCCGATGGGCACCAAGTCCATTTTGCTGAGCCGGCGTCCAAGGGATGACGACTCCAAGGTGGGCTTCGACAAGTGGCCTTTCATGACCACCCACACTTGGGGGGAAGATGCCCGAGGAACCTGGACCCTGGAGCTGGGGTTTGTCGGCACTGCACCCCAGAAGGGGGTGCTAAAAGAGTGGACACTGATGCTGCATGGCACTCAGAGCGCCCCTACATTGACCAAGTCGTCAGGGATTACCAGTCCAAGCTGGCCATGTCCAAGAAGGAGGAGCTTGAGGAAGAACTGGACGAAGCTGTGGAGAGAAGCCTGAAGAGCATCCTGCGCAAGAACTAGCTGGCTCGTGGGCCTCCCGCCTCCCTCCCTCCCCCATCTCTGCCTCTCTTTCCTCGCTCCACATTTCTGTCAGGCACCTAGCAATTACTGTCATCCCCACACAAGCGATTCCAACTTTCTTGATCTGAAGCTTCGCTCACTGTCAATGATTATTTTCATTACAATGGAAGCAATCTTTTTTATTCTATGCCCCAAATACAGTGTTCCCACCAACACCGATGTCCTATTTGTCACTCTAAGTTCTTTGTTTGTGTCATTCAAATAGGTGATATCCTGCAAATAAAACCGGGACAGCTTTCCCCTCGATTTTTTCATGTCTGAGAAGAGAAGAGAATGAAAAGGCCACACACGGTGACTCCAAGAACGTTTATTCATGGTCTCCATGGAGGGGACCTGTTACCTAAAAAAGATAATCAGACATTTTGACAGAAGGTGAGCTCTGAATTTCTTAGAGTGCAGGAGCTGCTGTAAGTCCCTTGGGGAAAGATGCTTTGAACATAGCCTGATTTTTCAGTGACGTAGATTAAGGTGACATGATTTGATAGATGCCAGCCAGAGAGATCCCTGATCACTGGATGGGAAGAGAGAG
>NW_023601265.1:0-21588 GCF_014898055.3 Talpa occidentalis | reverse complement strand
GGAAATGCAAAAAATGATACCTCCTGTATGCTATTATTTAAGCAAAACTTGTAATTCATAATTAAAAATATCAGCATATTTTCATATATTCTCAGTATTAATTTACAGCTGAGGGCACACCCATATATACAATTTTGTCTCCCACAGAGGCAAGCAGTCCCATCCCACCCCTAGTCTCTGTCAAAATGCTAATATTCTGCCCATGAAAACACATTAAAATATTATTGGAAACATACCTTAGGGCGAATTTTTTTTGGAGTGATTGTTTTCTAATCACAGCTAACTAATTTGACACCCTGTGGTGTTGTAAAACTAGTAGTCATATTTATAAAATGGAAAATGAGGACAAATTTGGAGTGCTTCCAAGAAGACTGACAGGGTCGGTGGACAGGTCAGTAGGGCAGCTTTGAGAAGACCTGGCATCTGCAGGCATTGTGGAGAGAGAGAGGTCTGTCAAGTATAAACTTAACCTGCTTTACAATTTTGCCTAGAGCTAGGCCTGAGGAGGCTAATGAATAAATATACCCATTTAGTATTATACTGTATCTAACATGCAATTTAAAGCAATATCTTGTTATTAGAAACATTGACCAAGACATAGTTTTATTGTTAGCATCTAAAGGGACTTCAGCATTACCAACTAGCACAGGCCTTTTCTTGCAAACCATTCCCGGTGTGACTGATTGAAGAGTGTAAGCACTGCTGTGCAGTCTTGGGTTCATTTGTAAACTTTTCAGCACAAGCACATGCTCTGTGAACCTGATCTGTTTCAGAAAAAGTTGAGAGGTCAAGTTCATGGGGTAATTTAAGGGTAAATAGAAAGACTTAACTCCAAAGCATTAGTCGGGCAATAGGTAACTTAAGATTTCTTCAAGTACTAAAGTACCCTTAGGAAGGGTGTCAAGTAAACATTATCAGTTATCTTCTGGTTTTGTGGAGAAAGTAATAATTAAAATGTCAGATCTGTGATTAGAATGCAGGAAGTGAAGTATGTAATGCAGTTTGATCTTGTCTTTATTTAAATTTTAATGTTTTATTCATAAGGATTTTTGTATTAACTTTGTTTTTAAAATATTATATAGCATTAACATATCTATCTTGATTACTGGGATTTTTTGGTACCCCTTACATTTTGTGTGAGGTGTGTGTCTTGTTCAACACATCCTAATTTTATCGGGATAAAACAAAATGACAGTGGAAATAAATGTGTGACTGAAAAAAATCTTCACTTACAATTGAAGCTAATGATATATATTTTTGATTAATGATTATAGTCTAAATTGTGCTCATCTTATTTCTGTCTCATTTATTTGTTAATTTAAATTATTTTTTCTAAATTTTACAAGTTTTTGTAACTTTCAACTAATCCTTTTGACTCATAGATCTTACCTAGTAAACAGACATCAGTATACTACTTCACAAGTAGTATACTATTACTATTTCACAAGTATTACTACTTCACAAGTCACCTAAGGGTTTACAAATTACATATAAAGAATCTGGCCAGTACCTTGTAATACAGTTCGTACTGGCAAATGTTTGTTGAAGTTGCTATTATTGACAAAAGGAAACAATGAGCTTCACGCTTATTTCTCCCAGATAATACATTTTAATCAACATTTAAAACAGACAGTGAGATCTGGTATCCTAATGCAGATTTCTGCTAAAAATTTCAACACATCAGAATGGCTTTGTCCAGATATTGTAATGGCTTGATCTCTCATCTAAAACTATTGCTCAGGGCCTCCCCTGGAGGCACAGCGGTGGAGTGCTGGGCTGCAAGCTGCCACAGCCTCTGAAGTGCAGGTTCGATCCCCAGCCGCCAGTGAGGGTCCCACATGGCGCGACAGACCTCGCCTGCTGCGCCTGCTGCTCCCCTCAGCAGTGTGTTTCGTTAGTCTGCCTGTTCTGTTCCTGCTCTGGCTGTGTGAATTCTCTCACCTCCCACGCTTCTGACTGTACCCAGTGCTTGTATAAATCAATCAAATCAATCAATCAATCATCTTTGGAAAAAAGAATAAATAAAACTATTGCTCAGATGTTTCCTACTGATTGTAGCTTACCCTGACCATCCCAATAAAATTCATATCACCTGCCTCTGCCTCTCCTGAGCTGTCTCTTATTACTCTTCTTTAAATTCTGCACTGCACCAATCAATTTTTAGCACCTATTTGACTTATTTATATTGTTTGTTTTCCTCCCACTAGCATGTATGCTTCATGACACATGTATTCTCGTTTGTTTTGTTCACTAGTTTTCCCAACAGCTATTAGAGGTGTGGGCATATGTAAGCAATACTTGTTTGCTGAATTAGTGAACAGATTAGTAATGGAATGGAACTACATTTCTCTTTTTTTTTCATATTGGAGAAATATTTTTGATTAAGCAAACTGATATATGATGCTGCAAAGAAATCCTAAGAAGAAAAGTAAGTTGCTAAAACCATAGTTTCTCAGGTACTAAGAGAATACTCAGTCTTCTACCTATTAGTTAATTTCTTTTTTCTCTCCCTCTTCTCCTTCACCCACTTCTCTCTCTGAGTTAAATCAGCAAATATACAAGAGATCTCTCTTCCTGTATACTTTTCAGTCACCAATTTTTTACCTGAACAATTGCTGCAGTCCCCAGTTGACACTTTATTGACTGATCCTTTAACTCCTTTTTCTGTTTACTCACTCATGTACTTCAGATCATCTGCCAAACTGCAATAATAATGGTCTTTTTGAGGACCATTGTAACCACTAACAGAATTAGCCTTCCTTCTGGGACATTTTGTAGTTTAGGACATGAAGAAGGACCCTATGAGTAAAAGGTAAATCCACCAATTAAAGCAGTCTTTCATTTATTCAACAAATATTTAGTAAACATTTAGTGAACAACTACTATGTGCAGACAGTGTTGGGTGTTGGGACGTAATAATGAGCAAAATTGATCTTTGTGTCCTTGTGTTGATGGATTTAAAATTATAGCTGTGGTGGAAAATGTAGTTGTACATATTTTAACTATAGATTCTTTTTGTTGCCATTTCAGAAATTCCTTTATAGCCCGTGGCTCTTTAGCCTAGATTACAGAACATCCATATCGCCAGGACAAATTGGTAGAGCAAGAAAGAAAAGCCCCTCAGAGCTGTGCCTGTTTAGAGGTCTGAGTACTAAAAGAGAGTCTTAACGCTAGATTGTCATTAGAGGTTTCCTTTTGTTCAGCATAATAGCATTTTTTTTGAGTATTAAGTAATCTAATCTTGACTGAAAGAATATGAAGTGCTATTTTTATTCCATTTTTTAAATGATAAAACTGAAGTACAAATTGTGGGAGCTCATTTGCAGAAGTTTCCAGAGCTGTCAAATGGCAGAATTAGGTTTCCAACCTAGTGGCCGAACATCTTTTATCTGATTTTGTGCCCAAGTAAAACATGATTTGAGGAATTTTACCAATCCTTGTCCATTCAACATTTGCAACCTCTAGCGAAGAAACCTATTTTTAAAAAATAGATTTATAGTCTCACATTTTAATGACTTTGGAGGGTGGGGACAATTATTTTAAATTGAATAGCCCCTATGAAATGCATAAGCACATTTATTAGATTACTGTAGTGCTTGTTATTATTTTCCTGAAAAATTGGACCAGTGATTCATTTGTATGAAATGTGCAAGTTAGCTTATTCATTCCCATGAAATGAGTTCATCATTTTTCTAAAGAAATTATATTGACTTCCTACTGAATGCCAAATAGATTTTAAATATTTAACAAGTCAAAGCATTCCTGGGGACATGGAGGACAAACACATTTGCAGTTTGCTCTCTGGGTATGAATCCAGCTTATTCTGTAGTAGGATGATGACGTATCCATACAAAAAAGGTATAGTTAACTTTTTTTTTTAAAGCTATTACATTACCTGCCTGAATTTGGGGCACTTCGCTGGATTCATGGCACTAGTTTACATTTAAACTTCATTTTTTATCTCTTCAGTGCAGGCATTTTCTCTTATACATTTTTGTCCTTTTGGGTATGGGGTGTTCCAGAATGAAGCACAGCTATTTGATACAATTTTGTCAAGGATGAGTATGAACCTGCAAAATTTCCCCCATACAGATGGGTTGATGAAAGAGTTCTCAGTTCCCTTTTGGGGTCCACTCTCAGTTTTTAGTAATAGACTTCTTCAGGAGCTGTATCAACATGCTCATGTGAATAAAGCCAGGGCTGCAGTACCGTGGCCAAGACAGGCACAGGCTAATCTCCAGCCCCTAAGTATCCTGGGGAATAAATAAACCAATCTCTGTAGGCCTCGGTGTATGTCATTATGAATGCCTTTGCTCATTTCATTAAAAAAAAAAAAAAACCCAAAAGAGCCTCATGAATAAGTGTACTATTGCTTTAATGAACTGGCAATAAAATTGTGACTCAAGGCACCAATTTTACAATAGATCAACCCTTCATTATTTCTCTTCAGAAGAGCTGCTAAAAATGCACTACAAGTATTAAAAAAAGATTTCAGAAGAAATAAAGATACAACATGTTACTAGAGGGTGTACTTTTGTATGGCTGGCCACAATAACAGTCCACCTATGAAGATAAATAATAGCTGTCCAAGGATTTGATTGGCTACCTCTAATCAAGAAACTGTAGGTAACTGGGAATAAACATTCAAGAGTATTCTAAAACTAAAGAGAAGCAAACATTTGTCTTCTGTCAGTAGGCTGTGACTGTCATGGAAGTAATAAGTCAAATAAGTCTTTCTACAAAACAAAAATACAAGTGGTATTTCTTGTGGGTAAATGTCTTAGTACTTGCATTAATGCAAGGTCATTTCAAACACAAGATATTTCTGTTGGGAAATGATTTCTTTGAAGAGATAAACCCAGCATATGTTATATTCAATTGAAAGAGGGTAAAAGGCATCTGTGATACTGAGTATCAGCAAAGGTGGGGATAAGGGGTAAAGTGAGTCTCTGAAAGAGAATGTTTTTCATGATATCTAGTTAAATACCAAATGGACAATTATTCCAAGAACTTTTAATTATTAAATGATTTGAAAGTGGAATTATAGAAAAAACAACAAGAAAGTTCTTTATGACATAAGAAAGGACTTGATGATCTTAAAATACACATGGAGACCCGGTAGTTATTATAATATTGACATTATTGGAGGTTTTTTCCTGGAATTTCGACATCTGTTTCAATTAATATTCATGGACTTAACATTGCTATATAAACAGAGTATAGGAAACCCTCATTTGCAAAATGTATCACAATTACAGTTATGCATTTATTCTGTGATAATTTGACTAATTTCTGCCATCTAGATAGCTTTAGGAACACAAAAACCATGCCTTTTCTTGTTCATTATTTTTCTTGTATCTGTAGCTCAGCCAGGGAGGAATAAGTGATTTTATAATTCCAGAGAACACAGGACTCTGCTTCCCTCACTACTCCTTAGTCAAAAGTCAGTGAGGTGTCTAGGAGCTCTTGGGTGTGGTCACCCATGTTCTGAAACAGGTGATATCTGGAATTGTTGCCATTATACCTCTCCTAAAATCACATTGAGAAAGCAAAGTCCTCTGTTTATTGATGCTGGTTTGAGGCTGGGAAATAGAGTCCAAATTCCTTTTACCCCAAATTAGAGACAGAAAAGTATAAGGGGTATCAGGATCTACTTTACTAGATGGCCCTCTCCAGCCCTTTTCTCTCCGGTAATTAAAAAAAACT
This sequence comes from Talpa occidentalis, assembly GCF_014898055.3. Lineage (NCBI taxonomy): Eukaryota > Metazoa > Chordata > Mammalia > Eulipotyphla > Talpidae > Talpa > Talpa occidentalis. Next base: position 15,882 of record NW_023601265.1, on the reverse strand, counting down.
GGGGCCAGACTATGCCAGAGCAGTTGAAGCATGCTAATTTATGTAAACGCTTTACCATTTATGATTGATTAGCATGCATTGCAATAATGATTAATTGTGCCATTAAATTATTAAATATAAATTAATTGCTTGTAATATTCATTATTGCAGCAAGGTTTTGGTATGTTTAATCTTCAGAGTTTACTGCTCACAAATAATGTGAGCTCATGTATTCACTCATTCAAAAATGTTTATTGAATGCTATTTTATGCTAGGCACTGTGGAAATAGCTTGCACCTGGAAATAGATATAAGGTTAAAAAGACATATTGTTCTTGTCCTCAAGGTGCTTTCCAGTTTAAGAGGCTTTATTGTATTACAAATCATGTTGTTTTGTTAGTAAAGGTGACGCTGCAACAAAGTTTATGTCTTTCTGTCTCTTCCATTTTCTTTCTTTTCCCTTTAGGCTTAATAAACCGTGATTTTTACATTCCGGGAAAAGAGCCTCACTACAAAGATAACATCAGAATTGCTGACCACCAGACCATGGTAAAAGCAAGCTGTGTCAGACAGAGTCACCAGAAGCTTGTGTCGCAAGGAGGAACATGCTGACCCTTGCCCAATCCCTCCATTTCCCTTGAAATTCTAGATAAAGACCCCTGCCCTCTGCCAAACAGCAGGACCGTGGTCTTTCAGACGCTACTCTGCTGCCTTCCTCGACAAATTCATCTACTTGTCTTCTCCTCAAACAGTTTCCTTTTATTGGCCAAGTAATCCAGGCTGACTGGCATTCCCCTAATAAAGGGTGGGTGGGAGTTTACAGGGGGAGGAACATCGTGTTCTAACAGAGAAAAAGTAACTTCTTTAGCCTATAGGAAATAAGGGCCAGAGGAAAAAAAAAATCTTATAAGCCAAAAACAAAAACTGAGAATATTATATAATATGCATTCCATGCTACCATTATTTTTACTTCTGAGCTTCTCAAGTTTAAAAAAATATTAGCTCTTACTTTAATCATTTAATTAATTTCTTGTCCTCTAACTTAAAAGAAATTCTTTCACTCTTTTTAACCTATAAATTTGAAGACAGTAAATCTAAGCTAAAATAAAAAGTGTGCATTCTTTACCACGCTCTGATATATTCTCAGACCCAAAAGAAACATAGTAACTCCAATCTACACATTATTCATTTATGTATTTATTGCCTTGGTTATGTCCAATCTCTGAATTTGGCTTATAGGTTTCTAGAAAAAGGGTACTAAAACACGAAGGGGGAGCCTATACTCCCAAAATAAAAACCATGATATAAACCAACATTACCTACATTTAAAAAAAAGAAGAAAAAAAAATAAAAGAGATAAGGAATCATTGCTAAAGAATGTCAAATGTATACAGGAATAAATATCATTTGATAATTATGCAACAAAATCATTTCTTTCCCACTGTGCAACTGAAGGCCAACTTTTCAAAAAGGCAAAAAAAAATTTTTTTCCCATTAAACCTGGTTCTTTAGAAGAGGAACACAGTAAGATTTGGGAACCCTCAATTAACGTATCAATTTCTACCTTGGCACTCATTTTAACTTTTTCTGGGTAAAGCAAAAACTTTTGCCAGAGGAAGGGAGAAAAATAGTCATGAAAGACACTGCCCAGAAGGCATCCTGAACTAGTTTATGGGATGCCGGTCCATGGGAAGACTAAGTGTTGTTCTCAAACTGCTGAAGGAGGCTTTTTAAATTGTGTTTTGATTTTGTTTTCCAGTTTGGAAAAATATGTTTTTCCTGGGTGTTGATTCTCTGACCATCTTCGAAGCATCAGGCATTGTGTAAAGTCAGCCTTAAATGGTGATCTTGATATGTCTGCAGGCAAGCTCTCAGGTTTGGTTATTGGAATGAATTTTTTCTGATCAACCTCAGAAAATAGTCACTGTTTCCTTCTCTTTACAAGTTAACTGCTAAAGGGGATTATTTAACTCTCATTTATTCCTATGAACAGTTGGTTCTTTAATTATTTTATAGATGGGAATATAAGAAAAAATATAATTTAGTAGCTTTACTGTAACTCTAAATTTCTTTACCTGAACATGAGTATTTTCTTGGAAAAAAATATTGTACAATTTGTTGGTTTTGGAATTTCACTGCTGGCACTCATCTGACTATTATAATAGTATTTATTGAAAAAGAATCTTACTTGTTAATTCAGGAGATTGTTAAGAAACACCTGACTTTTATATGCTTGAACTATACTTGTAATTTTACACTTGCTGGTATATTTTTATTTGATTAGAATGCTCCTTTACAATAGCTTGCAGGAGCAATCACCATCTATAGACATTGCTTACAAATAATGCAGCACTGACACTTTGAATTTTAAGGAGGTGCCAGGGTTGCTATACTTGTCAACATGGGACTAGAACGCTGACAAATTCACAGGTTGTTCACTGCTTTGAAGATGATTCCCATTTGTATAACTTCATCAGTCCAAGAAACATGGACTTTCCTTAAGGCTTTTGCCTCAGTTCTGTTAGATATTTAAGCACCTACTTAATATATTATATTTGGTTACTTAGGATTTATTGACTTTTAGAAGACTGGGGGAAAGGTTATAATGTAGAAAGGTTGGTATTGGCATAAGTTGTAGAAACATGGATGCCCACTTAATTTCTCTTAATTAAGGACAAATTCATGTTTTTCCATGACTTTTCATATTGTGTTTCTTAGCTATGCCTAAATTCTGAAAGTATGAAAAGACAGTTCATCACTATAGTTCATCAAACTTCTGTCAAATAGGATGGTGTTTCCTCCTCCACACTTACACCTGAGTTAGTGGGTATATTGAGCACTAGTAAGAATGCTATTTGATGGCATTATTCCCTCTATTGTGCCACTCATACTGAATCTTCCTTGGCATCTTTGTGTAGGGGGAAACTGTAGTGATCACCTGTTCTAATAACTTCCATTTTTTTTTTTTAAGATTTATTTATACAAGCACTGGGTACAGTCAGAAGCGCGGGAGGGCGAGAGAATTCACCAGAGCCAGAGCGGGGAACAGAAAAAGCAGAGTGACGAAATACACTACTGAGGGGAGCAGTGGGCACGGCAGGCTGGGACCCTCACCGGTGGCTGGGGGATCGAACCGGCGCTGCAGAGGCTGCGGGCAGCTTCGCAGCCCAGCGCTCAACCGCTGCGCCACCAGGGGAGGCCCCCATTTTTTGTTTCTTAAGGGTGGCTTAAACAACAGAAATTGAGAGTTTGGATGTATGTGATCAGGGTGTGAACATGGCCAACTGGTGAGAACTCCTCTTTGCTTGCAGATAGCTTCCCCCTTGCTGTGAGAGTATGTGGATGGGCAAGGAGGGGGAGAGAGAGAGAGAGAGAGAGAGAGAGAGAGAGAGCGAGAGAGCGAGAATGCAGAATACAAGAAAGCTTTTCTGTGTTATAAGGCCACCTATCCTATCTAAGCAAAACCCCACCCTTAGAACCCAATTCAACCTTAGTTGCCTTCTAAATGTCCTATCTCTAGAGTCACATTTTAGAGAAACATATTTCAGTTCACAGCAATTTGGATGATGAATTTTTTTCTTGTTGCATTTGCTTGCATTTTTTTCTCACCACGAGTGAGATATTTAGTGTATACATTGTAATGATATGGTATATGTAGACACTGTGAAAGATTAATTGTTTCTTTATCAAGAAAACTTTGCCTGGAATATTCAAAATACCTAACTGCTAAATAGCACAAATCCGATCAGGTGCTAAGTACAGATCAATTGTTAACACATAATAAAAATAAAAAAATAATTATCCAGCTGAAAATACCTTTTATGATATGAATGGTGCTCATGCTGACTTAATTAGTCAACATATAGTATTCCAATATATTGCAATTTTTGACTTAAGTTTTTTTTTTAAGGAGGTGCTGCTCCAAGCCTGCAGGGTTGGGTTTAAGTGGTATGCACAGGGTTTCCATAACCAGAAGAAATGTCTATGTCCCCTGTAGCAGTCACACATTTAATCAAATGCAACTCATAAATCACATTTACAACCTCAGACTTCAATCAATAGGGTGTTTCATAGTCTGTACAAAATTATCTGAAGAGGAGTGGGAGAAAGACATGAAGGGCTAGGGTTTGTACTCTGTCATCCTGAAGGCATTAACGAGCTGATTTTAAAGAAAAGAGATCTCTTTTGAGCAGTTGAGTGCAGGGCCAGGCCAGAGCCGGTGCTAATGATGCATTCTAGGAAGTCATGATCAATAACACCAAAACAAAGAAAATGTTCCTGCTTTTTCATCCAAGTTTAGGCTGAATTACAAATATTAATCAGGAACAGAGCATAGTGCTCACAGAAACTGACTCATCTACCTGTTTGTCTGTAAAGGAAGCCTGCTAAGGATAATGTTATACTTTAATTTAGTGACATATTTCCTTGATACAATAATGTGATATTTCTTTTTTAACTCATGCCATACAATTTTTACTAAAGTTGAAGAATCAATTTATAATATAACAGAGAGGTTCATTTAGATTCCCCACCATGTGCACACACATAGGTTATTTCATAATTTTCTAAAATTATATGAACAGTAGAAGATGTCCTGCTGGTTGATCTAAAACACTTTGATAGGAGAAGTGAGAAAGATTTCATTTAGATAGTCTAAATCTTCCTGTATTTCATTTAATGGTTATGTAAATTTTGTAGCAAGCGATGATTCCAAATAAGAAAATCATAGCGTAAGTAAGGAATGATTACCATATATTTATTTAGTTGCTTCTGGTATGTAAAATGGTGCCTATGATTTAAAATTAAATTATACAGCAAAGTGGAGAATGACTTATTCTATCTTGGGCAGTCTTGATTGTGATGGTGATGATGGATTATTGATATTTAGGTTCATGACAATAGAGTGATAGGAAGATGAACTTTTCACAGCAGAAAATATGACAATGCCAATACTTGGAATAATGTTTCCTTTTACCTGGATTTTTTTTTTATTTAATGCATGAGCTTATTTATGGGCGACAGATGTTCAGTCTCAGCCTCATGAAGTCCCACAAAGTTCTAAGATTAGAACTTACAACCTCATGCAAATTCAGGGAAACTTAGAAGAAAAGAAACAGAATCTGACATGAATACAGCAGAAAGGAAAGTAAAGAATATGTGGCTGGCATAACTTATATATATAACTGTATTTTATTTATATACACACACATACCTATACACGTAAATACATGCAGAGGGATATATGTATTCACACACATACACATGTTATAAATGAAAATCATATTGAGAAAACAAAAAGACAAGTGACAGACTTGTAGAAATATTTACAAATTCTATATCTGATAAAGAACTTGTATCCAGATTATATATATACATATATAAAATAACACATTAAAAAGATAAGTAATCCAAATAAAAATGTGGAAAAGACTTGAATAGAAATTACAGCAAAGAAGGTAGATGACTGGTCATTAAGTACATGAAAAAAAATCATTGGCTTGACATGGTATAAGGAACATGGCAGATATACCTAAGGCTCTAAGATTTTTTTTCCATTTGCCCAAACTGACAGCGAACCTACTACACCAGGGACAGTTACACAACACATGGAGATGAAGGGCATGGAGGGGTCTCATGGCTCATTTTCAACAAGGATGCCAAGGAGCAGTAGGTGAGAGGAGCACACGATAGGCAAGAGGCAAGGAGATTTCAGGTTGCGTCCTATAATGCCATGTAAACTTGGTCACTCTAGTATAAGTGTGGATAGAAGAGGGACTGAATTCCAGTCACTAGATCCCCAGTGGATCTAAAGCTAAGAGGATGTAAAATGGTACATAAGAGCCATCTGATACACATTCTCTGTGTTGAAGTTACTGGGGAGTATAAGAAGGAGCAAAACAGATAAAACGTTGCTCTCGGAGTTTATATTTTGGCATGGGGAGATAGAGTGTATGTGTGGGTATACACACACACATGCATACACACTAAATACAACATTTTATATATTAGAAAATAAGTATCATGGGAAAATCTGAGCAGGTAAGGGGTAGTAATTAATTCTGGTCTGATGGATTAAACTTTACATGTGATGGTAAAGATTGGCCTCACAGATGGTGACATTCTGAGTAAAGGAAGCTGGCATGTGGTCCCAGGACATTTGAGAAGCAGCTGGGACTGGTACAGCAAGAGTGATGTGACAGTCATAGGGCAGGCAGGAGCAAGTCTGAGAGGCAGGATCTTAGAGGATATCACAAAGACTTCAGTGTTTACTCATAGTGAAAAGGAGTTACAGGGTTTTGAACTAAAGCATTAAATGAATTTTAAATATTGGGATTTTTCTTCTGGGTTGAGAACAGATAATAAGTAGTAAACGATGAAATCAGGAGGAGCAGAAGGAAGACAATTGGAATATTCTAACTAGTTTTAATATTTGCATTATTCCCTAAGATGGAAAATTGTGATAATAAACATTTTGGTGTTAAAACACTATTAGTATGTAGATTACGTTAAGCAAAATATGTCAGAATTAGAAAGACACATGCTGGATGGAAAGACAAATGCAGAATATAGAGAGACAAAACAGAGTCAGACAAATCCAAACCAAAACAAACCCTAGAAATCTGGCTGTACAATTGAGGGTACCAAAGATGGAGGGGGAATACGGGGCACAAAATGTGGATGGAGCGCAATGAGCCATGTTGAAGGGCTATGGGTACCTTGGCGGTGGGTGTGATATGGTAATATACAGCTGAAGAGGTCTGATTCTATACCTCTGCACAGATGCAGTGCTGTGAACCAACATCATCACAATACAAAAATAATAATAGAGTAAAAGATATGCATATGCAGCTAACTGAAAAAACACTATTTGCATAGTGGGAGAATAAATTTTTAACATATCACAAAGTATAAATATTTGTAAATGAGCCCTAAGTATATTTTGTGTTGAAATTTGGAATGTAATTCAATCATTTATTTTGGAATGATGAATATGAAAAATATTTCTTTAATCAAAAATTTCAAATGTATGTTGTACCATGGAAAATAAATTTCTAAATTCTCTGAGGACATGGTTATCCTAAATATGACACTAATTTTTCTTTAAAAAAATCTCTCAAAGATGATTTGTTTCTGGTAACTATGTTTTCAGCTTTAAACTACTTTAAGACTGAATGTGAGTCCTAAAGTTATATGTTCATATTGAAAGAAATTTTAGTGTCAAGAAAAATTTTTAAAGGAGAATCAAGAAATGAACTTAGGTTTTCAGTAAAATTTCCATTTAGTTTGAAGACAAAAGTAAATTTAAGTGTAAATTCCTCAGAGTCTGATATAAAATAAAATACAGATTTTGGATATTCTCCCTACCTTATTGTTTATTATTGCTGTGCAAATCATGAATGGCATCTTTAGAAACACACGGCTATAGAAGGTGGATATTATTAAAATTATTGTAATTTGTATTGTTATTGTAATTTTAATACTTGGACTACAAGCAAAAATTTATATTATATCCATAATTAATTATTACTTTTTGATCATTGAAAAACTAGATTATTTTTAGAGTTTCAAAGTGAAAGTAAAAGTATTTTGTGTGTCAAGTCTGCAAGAAAGCAGTTTAGAACACAGCTATGAGATCCTGAATTACACCATTGATACCAGTTATACACACACACACACATATACACATACATGTATGTATATATATAAATACGTATTTTTCAACCATTTATGAAATAAACTCTGTATATATACTAATAAATTTGGAATGGCAAATCTAGTAGAATTAGGCAGACTTTCAATGATTCTGAGAACTAAGTAAGATAAAAGTTAATTTGGCTGAAAAACAGATAATTTGTTCACTTGTTTTCTTAATCACCTTTGCCTGGAGTAACCTACAGAAATGGGCATCCATGAGAGATCTGGGGTGTCATGTGACAGAATCCAGCTAGCCAGGCAAAGTCAAGCTGTGGGGAGACAAGCATCCACATATAAGAGGGAAACAGAAGCAGACGGAGGCCAGGTCCAGGTAATCAGTGTTCAGGAAGCCCATCACAGTGGAGAGAGGTGCGGTATCAGATGGGCTTGCCTAAGGGGAAAGGCTGTCATAGCAAAATCTGTAACTAATTGTTTAATAATTAAATAGAAATTACTCACATTCTTGAAACATCAAATTTTTAATCTTCTTATTCTCTTTATGTGTTTTCTACTCTTTTTGCTTATTTGCAGGAAAAAAGCTGACAATTTCATATATTTTACACTATTTTATTCATTATTTTCCTCCCATATCTTATACTTAATATTTCTCACTTACTTTCTCTAATCTTGTTCTTTAAGCTATTGTATAACTAATCAACATTAATGAGATTATATTTTAAATTATTCTTCTAATTAGTTCTCCCCTTTTGAAATGTCATTAATCCCTTGAATCAATTATTTTCATATGAATATGCATGATGTATTTTTCTAGGAAGTCCATCTAATTTAGTTTACTGATTGCACTGCTAATCAACCAGATAAGTTTTGGCTATCCTCATCAAATAATGTTTATTGAGGCTTATGTTTATAAAATTTTACTATGACAGATGCTGAAAGAGCCTCTATGACTTCATCTACTACAATTCACATTCTCTTAGTATGTTTAATTTACCACTCTTCATACTCTCATGTCCCTACCTTGATTTCTCTGGTTACTTTAAAAGCAATAAAAAGTCTCTATTGATCAGAAGCTTTTCTTCATAATTTGAATGATTATCTGTGTTTTTATTAATTGAGAAAGCCTCTCCTTTTCTTTTAGAATATGAACTCTCATAATTTAGGAAACTACTCACACCTTTCCCTCTTCACCCCACCCTTCCTTCTACACACACACACACACACACACACACACACACACACCCCCACACACACACCATATTCCCTCTGTTACAGTTTTCAAATTCACATCATTGTTTTCTTCTGTTAATTTTAGTAGCAGATTTTGTGGCCAATAAGGTGAACATGCAACCCAAACCTGGCTGATCAACATTTTTCTCTATGTTTTTCCTTTCTTGTGAAAAAACCTCAAGTTACCAGTTTTCTAGCAGGTAAATTTTTCTGAATTAGCCATTTGATATGAATGTGGATGATGTGTATTCTACTAGGAAGTCTAATTTAATATATAGCCAGATAAAGGAAACTGACAGCAGAAAGAAAAAAAACAGAATTAGAGATGTTCAATAAAAAGTTATTTTAGTGCTATTTCTAACTGGTTCTGTTCATATTTGAATCCAACTGTATCAGGTTCTTTCCTTGGGTTAGTTACGTAAGACAACACAACTCCCAGTCATATCTACAATACTCCTGACTTTGTAATTTTCTACATGGCTGGAATTAGCTTAGGGTCTTTAAACGTGACCTAGTAAATTATTACATAATACATCACATTATAGGCTTATATGTCTCATGACTCGAGTTTATGTATTAACTCTATAGATGAAAATAGGTGGGGTGACAGACTGCTGCATTTTGCCTCAGCATCAAGCCTTATATTTAGTAGGAATCAGAGAAATGTGAACTTTGGTAAATGACAAACTATTAATTCACTTTCCTCAAGTAAAAGAAGGAATGACATAAACAAAGAAATTTTCAGCATTGCCAGGAGGGTATTTAAAAAGCACTTTATACACCAAGGAAGAAAAGCACCAATAATAAAAAAGTCATATAAATAATATATAATCCCTTATTCCTGACACTAGTAGTTCTCTGTTTATATGCCTACAATAATATTAAATCATTATTACCAGGAGACCTAAATTTATAAACCAAGTTTGGCCTCCAAGCAGGTTCACAATTGCCTTCCTAGGCAAGAATGTTGGTTTTTTTCTTCCATTTCTGCTTGCCTTGTAATTTGAAATTATACTCATAGTGTGGCAATAAACTTGTGATAGTCAGCTTTTAAAATTACTAGATATCTCCCTGACATTAAAAAGCAATCTGAAGCCTTAGGTACATATTGATTCATTTTAAAACCAACCCAATACATTCTCTAGTGAGAGAATGGAATGAATATTATTTTACTTAAAAACTAAGGAAAGTATGACCCAATAGTTTCATATCATACTTGAGAGCTAGCTCCCTTGGGTACAGTTTCTAGTTTTTCAATTGTTTTTGAGTAGGAAATAAAAGAATAAAAGGTAAAGTACTAGAAGGCTTCTTCAATAAGACATCCCTTATTGCTATAAAACTACCTTGGGCTAATTCCACACAAAAACCACCAGAGCATGAAACTAGAGGAGTTACATTTTTAAAAAGACCTAAAATGCCAATTTTAAATCACAATCTAAACTGGAAAACCAACTTTTAGAGTTTTAGAAAAAAAACAAAATATCAACCCTGTGATAAAACTTAAGATATAAAGCTGTGAATTTGTTATTTCCCATGAAATCTTAGATTGACATTCACACAAGTAAATCCATTATATACATTAAGCACTAATATAGGGCTTGGCACTTAGTAGGTATTCTAAAAATGTTCAGTTAAAGATTAAATGACTGGAGTGAAAGGTGATTTTAAAAATTCAGAAAGTCTTCTATGTGGCAAATGTAATTATCATCAAATTATGAATCACTTTCTTCAAAGACTCTAATACTAGTGAACTACCCTCATTCCTTTTCTTACTCTACATAATCTGTCTTGTGTTTAAGGCAAAAATTGGTGCTGGAGTTTGTGAATTGATTCATAAAGCTCTGGGGACAGATTAGGTGAATAATGGATTCATAAGGGCAGAACTTTTTGTTTATTTACCCCATTTCAGGCAGTGAACTGAATGTGCCTGGAGAGGGAACTCAATATACAGCTGGCAAATATATGAATCAAGTTGGAAGTGGGAAGAAGATAAAGTATTCCAAGTTGTGTATAGATGACTCAGTGTGTTAGAAAGACTACAAAATCTGGAGTTTGAGAAACAACAAAATTTTAAATTGGTGGTGACAATAAAGTACTTGGGAGGAATTACATGAGGTTTGAGAGAGCTTAACCAGTTCAAAGCTCTGCTGTTAGAACTCTCTTGGTTTGCTACAGCAGCATACTATCAACTTGAAAAAATCCTGAATTAATGTTTTTCTTTTCAAATATTTAAATTGGCACAATACCCGATTTCTTTCTCGTTATGATAATATACTTCAGAATTTAATACTCTGTTGGTAATTTGTTAAGAGGAACTGCATTCATTACATGTATAATCTGTCAATATATCTGTAAATAGAAATTACTGTTTTTTCCTCAGATTTTCTAATACCAATAATTACATTACAAACAAAAAAGAGTCAATGAGGCCAGATTTAACATTTATCTTAATAATAATTGAACAAGTGTTTACTGAAAGGATAATGCTGAAATGGGTATTACAGGCATCAGTAAAGACTTTAAGATAGATACTTGCCTTCAAGGAATTGAAATAAACCAGAAGGAGATAAAGGTCAGACGTTGTCACTAATGTGTGGAATAGATAATGGTCAGATAAAATAAGCTTAAAAACTAATCTTTGAGTGCTGACTATAGAAGTGAAGTATCTAGTGGCAGAGAGGAGTTGGGGGAGGCCATAAGAAGGAGGGAAGGGAGCACAATGGACTATGGGGGTGGACTAGGAGTGATTTGTTGGTAGGTGCACTATGGTGGCAATACCTGATGGAGGTATCCTAATATTACCACAATTAAAAATTTAAAAAAATGAAATAATTGTGACAAGTTGTTGAAACAAACAGAACAAAAAAAAAAATACAACAAAAACCAGATGATGTAGTCTTTTGACAGACATAAGGCATCACATATAAAACAACTAGTAAAAAGGAAAATAGTGCTAATTTTCAGAGTAATGAAATTACAACATGCTGAACTGTCTATGCTCTTATGATACAGATAAATTCTTCATTGAGTATAAAGATTTCAGGTTAAAAGCAATAGTCTGGTGGTATAAGTTTTATTATTAAATCATTAGATTGCAATAAAGAATTCCTTCAGGTAAAGGGTGTCTTTTATGCCATTTAGTAAAAAATAAAAGTAGATGATGTACTATGCAATGATTCATTTTTAAAAGGTTGAATCTTGGATGTTTTCACTAATGACAATCACATATCCTATAAGAGGATAAGGTTAAATTTCATTATTATTATTATTTTTTTAAGATTTATTTATTTTTATACAAGAGCTGGGGTACAGGCCAGAGTTGTGGGAGGGTAAGAGGATTCACCAGAGACAGAGCAGGGAGCAGAACAGGCAGACTGACGGAAATACACTGCTGAGGGGAGCAGTGGGCAAGACAGGAGAGGTCTGCTGCGCCATGTGGGAATCTCCCTGGCTGGCTGGGAATCAAACCCACATTGTAGAGGCTGTGGACAGCTTCACAGTGCTGCACTCAACCCGCTGCACCACCGGGAAGGCCCCAAATTTCATTATTTATTTTTGTTTTCTGAAAGTATAACAACCTCAATTATTATGTGGAAACAGAATAAATATATATTAACCTTGCTTGCCTTATTATATTTCTGATGGAGTAATGCAAATGAACCATCTTTGAAAACAGGACTCACATTGCATTTTTAGAGCCCGAGGAGACCCATAACATTTCTCTAGATTACTTAATTATCGAAAAATTACCCCCAACAAAATAAAGGGTAGCATTTCAGTTGTACTAAAAAAGATGCCTTTTTATCTCTAAAGTGCCATAGATGGAATAAAAGAAACAATTACTTGTCACTGATATTGGCAAAGGTTATAATATTAACATACTTTAAATGACATTTTTCCAAGGGTTAGAAAATTAGCTGCTAATAGGTCACAGCTTTTGCAAACAATCCATTTTGTTACTAATATTCTCAATTAGTTGGAAAGCCTGAGGACTTCTATGACATGAACCCTAATCTGTCAGAATTTCTTTTTTTTTTTTTAAGAATTTCATTTTCTTGGCCCATTTCTACTCATGCTTGTATTTCAGGTGCCATTCATTCTTTCTGATTGAGAAAGACTTATTTTAGAGTATTAAATATTCATTCCCACTGATAATGAATTTTAACATGAAAAATCTTAAGAATTATGGTATAAAGTAACAAATTTGATCATCCTCAAAATGTTCCTAATTGTTCCTGTAATGCTTAAGGTATACAACATTTTTGTGATTTTATTGAAACCATTTAAAATTTTTATTTCTATGTGAAATCACAGTAAGGAATTAAGTCTTACAATCACACTGTATTTCCTTACTGCCACTGTGTCAGTCGCTAGTTCATGCCTTATCTTTCCTCAGGAGTGTACGTCCTCCTTCTTGATTAAGGAAAGAATAACTCTGAAGAGAATTCTTACATGCCACTATAAACCACTGTGAAGAGTCCTCTGTTCCTCCAGAAGGTTAACAACATCCTGTGAGACCATTTGAGTCCATTGTCCCATCACACTCAAAGACATCAATCTACCATTCTCTACTTTCCCTATTTAGCATCAAATAATATATTTCCTTTTTTTATTGAAGTAACATTGCATTATAACATTATGTTTCCAGTGTGCATGAATGAGAGGAGATATATATATATATATATATATATATATACACACACACACACTACATTACATATTAAGCTTTTTCATTCTATTATACTATTCCCACCATAAAAAAAATACTGTTATTTTGCTTCTCCTAAAAGAAACAAATAAACATCCCTCTCTTGCCTCAGCCTCCTCACCCACCACCAGTGATTACATGTTGCCTCCCTTAATGCCATAGAAACTTTCTGTTATTCTCAGGTCAAAGGCCATATTCCTCAATGAATGGCTAACCACCTTGTCAGTCTTAGCTCACCCACCCAAAGTCACCATCATTCTGATTACACTTATTTATACACCCTACATTCATACCATCTGGGCCTCTACTGAGACACTCTTTCCATTCTGCTTTCCACTGTAGACATCTCTGCCCTGTTCCCAATACCTGGCTGCTACCCATACATCCTTCAGGCTTTGGCTTATTCATTACCTTTGTAGGGATCTAGTCCTTTGGCTTGGGTTGCATGCTGTTGGGGCACCTGTGTGTTCTTTTTAAGTGAGTTTACATCAGAAGTAGATGGAATGTTCTGTAACATTTTTCCTGACACAATACAGGGAATGGTAGTTGGGAAGAAATATTTTATTTGACTGAATAAATGAAAGAGAATTGAGGATACTTAGTACTGTTCAACAAGTATTAGCAGACAATCCATCTGAAGAAACAGAGTATGCAATAAAAACATAGCACTTTGGTTATAAAGTATGACTTATAGATTCTTAGATTATATTGGCCAACATAATATCTAACATTCTTTGTTTAAATATAAAAATCTACCATAAAAACCTTTCTTCTTGATCAAATGGAAATACAATATTCCCTTTCCATCTCACTTGACATAATTATTTCATATGGATTGATTGAAAAAGTGATAGGTCATCACTATAAATAAAAATTATTTCATAGCCTCAAAATTTTAATGCCAGGTCTCCTCTATTAAGAATACAAGTTTTAATCATAGAGTCATCTGTAAAAAATTATCTCATTTTACTTTGCAGGGAAACAGTTGTTTTCAAGCAGGATAGAATCTATGAAAAAGAAAGTAAGTGTATTTGCCTGTGTGGTCGGCAGAAAGTTAGCACTTTATGTTCCCACTGCACTTCTGTAAATGGGAAAAAAATTTTTGAAACTGTTCCAAAAAGTCAATTAGCATTGTGGTTTCTTTGAACTCTATTTTTATACAAAGTCACCATTATGCCAAAAAAAAAAAAGCCTTTGAATTACTGGCATCTTATACTATTCCTCTGGGGGTGGGAGGAGGCTGGCATTTGAAGCTACTTCTAGAGAAGTAGCTAAATTAACAAAAGACACTGAAAATATCTAGAAAATAGAAAATTTGTCTTTTGCTCTTTGTTCAGATTTCACAAATCCAAGGATTGAAGAGGATAATTTCATTAAAAACATATCTATCCAGCAAGCCTTCATTCATGTTCAGGTTTTTTTTTGTAAATGTAGCTACATATATTTGAAATTATTGCTCACCAACACATTAAGACATTGTTTAATGCTATGGAAACAATTTAACACCTAACCCAAAAGTCAGCTACATGTTGGTTATCATTTTTTTTCTAAGATTTATTTATTTTCATACAAGAAGGAGGGTACAGGCCAGATGTGTGGGAGGGGTGAGAGGATTCACCAGAGAGAGTGGGGAACAGAACAGGCAAACTGAAGAAATACACTGCTGAGGGGAGCTGCGGGCGAGATAGGAGTGGTCTGCTTCACCATATGGGATTCTCCGCCGGGATCAAACCCGCGCAGCAGAGGCTGTGAACAGCTTCACAGTGTGACACTCAACCGCCTGCACCATCAGGGAGGCCCTGTCATTATTATTTAATCAATGAAAGCTCCACCACAGAAAAAATACCTTTCACTTAACATTACCCCCTGTTTTACTTAAACATATAATTCTCCTCTAAGTCACAAGTCATACTCCTGAAAATTTCAGTATTTCACAGAAAATTCTTTATCGTCACTTTTTACAACCAGCTAATTAATATTAGTTTTTCTTAATTTTAGTTGAGCTTTATCACACACATTGAAAAGCACTGTCTCTATATGAACAGGCTTTCCAAACAATGCAAAGATTTTGGTTTATTTTATAGCAATCTAAAATTAAAAGGGAACAGGGCTTAATATCCTACCTATGTTGGAAACATTTTGTGCTGAAGGACTCGTGTGATTAGATTCAAACACTTTCCTATTCTATGGAGAAAACTGTGGCCTCAAAACTTTATTATCAACATCACATCACTATCCTCATGATAATCATTGTCATCATCTTTGAGCAACTCCCCACCAGAGAGATACTGTACACCAGATGTATTATTCATT
>NW_023601264.1:0-21606 GCF_014898055.3 Talpa occidentalis | reverse complement strand
AAAAAAAAAAAAAAAAGGAGGTACGGATGGGCCTCTTGGTGGCACAAGGAGTTAAGTCTCAGCACTATGAAGCAATTACCAGCCACTGCAGCCTCAATTCAATCACCAGCCAGGGAGCTACCCACATGGTGCAGCAGACCTCTTCTGTCTTGCCTGCTGCTCCCCTCAGCAGTGTATTTCAGTAGATCTGCCTGTTCTGCTCTCCCGTTCTGTCTCAGGTGAATCCTCTCACCCACCCTGCATGTCTGGCCTATATCCCAGCTCTTGTATGCATAATAAATAAAAATAAATAGATCTTTTTAAGAAAAAAATAAAGAAGGCATGGGTAAGGTATTGAAGTTCTGCAGCCAGACCTCAGTCAATCATTGGCTAAAGCTGACCCCTGAGAAGACCATGGCCTTGGGCAGATCCACCAGAGGGCTCAGCTGTGAGCTCTCAGCAATTAATACTCAGCAGTTTAAGGAAGCTGGAAGGGAGTGAAAAAAATACACCATCTTCTCCACTGTATACAATAAGAACTGTTTGCCTTTTCCATCTATGGAGCAAAACGAAGTGCACAGAGAAAATAATAAATATGGTAAAACTAATAACAATATAAAAAATCCATAAATGCACACACACATATTTATAAAATGCCTTAGGTTCTAAGGTTAAACATATATTTTGTAAACTCTGCAGTTCCTTTAGGAATAGGGAAGACTGTACGTAGAGGAATTTAGGGCACTTGTGGGCATCTCACGGCATAAAGCGAGACAACTAAATTCAGAGGAAGAGTCGAGTGGGGATCTTTTAAATAATTTTAAAATTTCCATTGGACTTTATTTATTTTTATTGATTTTTTTTAGATTTATTTATTTATTTATGCAAGCACTGGGTACAGTCCGAAGCGCGGGAGGGTGAGAGAATTCACCAGAGCCAGAGCGGGGAGCAGAATAGGCAGAAGGACCGAAGTGCACTGCTGAGGGGAGCAGCGGGCGGCAGGAGAGGTCTGCTTGCCATGTGGGACCCTCCCCTGGCGGCCGGGGATCAAACCAGCACTGCTGAGGCTGCAGGTAACTTCGCAGCCCAGTGCTCAACCGCTGTTCCACCAGGGGAGGCCCCCACTGGACTTTTATATTTGAAAACCCTATCAAATGTTGTTAATATTTTTTGTTTGTTTTAAATTTTGTGCTGTAATTTTTAGAAGTCAGCAATACTTTCTTTTCCTCAAATAAATACTAAATTTAGGCATGTAAAAACCACTTTTTCAAGATTTGTTTTTTTAATTTTGAGAATAATCATTTCAGTTAATAAATTATTTTAATTATAGAAAGGATTTTTAATGGTCTGTGTAGCTTTGTGCTCACACAATGTAAAAATACATGAAAACACTAAGAATTAGAAGTCCAATATGAAATTGTTCCCCTACATTTCTTTTGTGAACTGAATATCCTGGGCTCCACAATATATTTTGCCAATTCTGAAATATGCTTGATATCTTAACAAACCACTGATAGTTTGGAAGTGAATGATAGTCTTGTGAAAAATAGAAATGGGGAATTGATGACTGCTTTCTCAGTCTTGAATTACACCCAAATAACCATCATCAACTTTTGACTTCTCTTTGCCTCAGTATCCCTATATTTAATAGCCTATCTTTCTGTAAAAGAATCATACTAGGTTAGCTCAAAGATTTGAAAACATTCCTCAATTTGTAGGAGAAAAACTTATAAGAAATCACGTGTCATCAAATTCTACATGAGGGATTATTAACCTAGTGCTCACATATTCAAGTGCAATAGTTAAGTGTCAAGGGAATCTTTAGACCCCCTAAATAATGCATTTTGTGTGCATGGGGAAATAAGTAGGGGGGAAGAATCACTAAATTCTTAATGTGAGCCATGCCCCTCAAATTTCAAGGCCACTGTCGTATACAGTACATTTGTCAGATCTTCCAAACCAGATGCTACTTGTCTGCAATGCTGACTTTGGCATGGATTCTGCAGGAGAAACAACGGTCACACATAAGGCAGATTTCACTCCTTGAGTTTGATGGAATGCATGCATGCTTAGCAGAGACTCCTCTCTGGAGTACTCCTCAACTCCTCCTGCCCTCTCTGGGTGCATCTTCAAATGGGAATGGGCCTCATCTCCACCCTTTACCCTTCCTTCTGGTTCTGTTCTCGTATGTGTGTGAAGACATTTTGATTTTATGGCCTCCCTCCCACCCCTTGTTTTAATTACTTCACTAAAGTACAGATTCATGTTCATAGTGCTCCAGACCTCCCGTTCTCTCAGTTCACTCTGCATCTGAGTGACATTTGAGTTCAGAGCAGTATTCACATGCAAGAGATCCCAAAACAAACTACCCAAGGTGATTATTAGAGCATTCTTTTTCACTCACCTCTCCTATACCTCGGAACACTGCTCTGTGACTTTATCAGACCGTGATGAGTCCTAATCTTACCAATGACCCCTGTCTGCACCCAGATGGCCTTTTTTATAATTGGGAGTTTAATCATAATTAGACACAGCTGTGTGCATGCCTGTGTCTGCCCTATAAGAAAAGGCTCATGGAAAGGGCGACTTTTCCATCCTACCCAAGTGACATAAGTCTTTGCAGGGTGACACATTGGGGGGGGGGTGAACCCCAACATCTTTTAGCAACAAAACAGGTAAAGAAATTCCTGATGTGCAAGAAGGGTTTACTACAATATTTGTTTTTTCTCTCCAGATTTATTGTTCAGTCTTGAGCCAGACAGCAGTTAAAAAAGAATGCAGGTTGGTGTAGAACTTTATGAAGGCTGAGAGCACGCATTACAATCACAAAATTTTCAAGGCTCACAAAACTTGCATAATTACACTGGCTGCTGGGCCCTTCCGGCACTTTTCAGCTATAATGGCAATCTGGCTAATTTCCCACTGGCTTAATCTATAACTTCAAAGACTCCTAAAGCAGTTACCATGATTCTGTTTGCTTTTCAGGTGACCTACACCATTCAGTATTGAACAGCCAAGTTCATGGGTTGATTAATTAGAAAAGCCTTGTTTTAATTTAGGACTCCACCCCCCTTACATATTGTTTCTTTCTATAAATAATCTCTAGATGTGGTGGTAGCAAAGCATTTCTCTTCTAGAGTCATTTTTGCAAATGTGAGTCAGTTGACCAATTGTTGCCTGATATATTTTTTTAATTACAAATGCTTGTGGAAATAACAAATAATGCTCGTTCCTAATAATAATAAAAAAGTTGGAAAATACCCAGAGAACATAAATAAGAAATATTAAATCATCAAATATTCTACAGCTTATCCATAACTCCTATGAATATTTCCTTGTATTCAAAAATTAATTCAGTAGATGCCAATTTGGCTATTAGGCATCAAGGTACTCTGATAGGTACAGGTTGATTTTTTTTTTGGTCATTATTTTTTAAAAGCATTTTTGCATTTTTATTCAGATAGCATTTATTATCTTCATATTCTTTTCCTTTCATTTTCTTAAGCAAAATTGGGATCCCACAAAATTGGAATGGCTTTGTATCCTACCATTTTTGTTCTACTTTACTGTATGACCTTTCCCAGGCTTTTACAAATTCCTTAAAAGCATTTTGTGAATAACTGTGTAATATCTCTTCCTGCGTGTCACCATAATTTATTTAGCAAATTCCCCACTCTTAGCCCCTTACTTTAACTTTGATTGTCTTCCTTCTCTTGTATTTTAATCCTTCCTTCTGTGGAATCTCTCATGTACACCTACTCTGAAATTTTGGTTCTCAGTGTCTTTTCCATGGTTTCCAAGTGTTCATGTCGCCACTATATAGAAAAAAAAAAATAGAGAGACTTGTTATTGGAAGGTAATAACTTGAAATAGGATATTTGTTTCACAAGCAAAATTGGTTAACATATTTAAATTTAGAATAGGCTTTTTGGATAAGATCTATAATGTCAAGTACATCATAGCTGTTTTTTCAAATGGTTAATCTATATCAAGTTGTAACAGAGGACACAAAAATTAGCATGAGTTTATTAATGTGTGTCCTTAGAGACACAAACAATTGAGTAAATAAAGGATAAATAAATGAAAAAGTGGCATTTTTCTTACAGAATAATTTCAAATAATAAGTGTAAAAGAAATGAGAGAAATAGAAAATAGCCATAACCAGAGCACTGTAGTAGTTCTGGCAGACAACTGATGAATGTTAAAACTATTGGATAAGTTTAGAATAACAGGCTGTGTAACTAATCTCAAAGCATTTTTTCCAAAATATTTTTTAATTAATATTTGCTATGACCACCAATTTATTCATATTCTTCTTTCCAGATGAGGGAAATTAATTCCTTTCCTCTCCCTTGCAGAGTGTGAACTGGCATCGAAGGAATAAAGCATGGAAAGGTGAAGCTAAATACTACTTTAGCACTGCAGACAGCAATGCATCCAAGTGATCAAGGTAGCAAAATCACTAATAATCAAGTTTCACATTCTCTTTGATATACCATGAAAAAGCACCTCACTCAATACCAGGGATTTCTTAAAATAAAAAAAAAAAAATAGCTGACCAAGATTCTTCAAAAGTGCCATGGTTATGAAAGAAATAAACACATTAAATTCTTTATTTTAATATTTATTTATTTATGCATACAAGAGTTGAGGTGCAGGCCAGAGATGCAGGGGATAAGAGGATTCACCAGAGACAGAGTGGGGAGCAGAACAGGCAGAGCTACTAAAATACATTGCTGAGTGGGTGAGTCAGGAGAGGTCTGCTGCACCATGTAGGTCAACTCCCTGGCCAGTGATCAAACCTGCACTGCAGTGGCTGTGAATAGCTTAATAGAGCTGTATCTTAACCCCTTGTGCCACCGGGGAGGCCCTAACACATGAAATTCTTAGAGATAGAATAAGATTGAGAAGACATGTTATACTACATCTCATCTTGGCAAGAAAAAGAACTTTAATGCAAAATTTGGTGAAATTCAAAATCGGCCTGCAGTTTAGTTAATGAATATACCAATTCTCATTTCCTAACTTTGATGTCGATACAGATTTGTCCCACTTTCAGAAAGCAGCGCACTCTTATACAACCTCTCATAAGATGAATGGGCAAAAAGCAAAGAAGCAATTTATATGGGAAAATTTTTGAGTTTCCCAGACTCAAAAATAACCTAACACATCCTACAAAATAACACATATAAACCTAAAATAACACTATCATATAGTGAAAGCAGGAGTGACAGGACAAATTCACAGCCTGAGAAAGTTGTTCCAGGTAAAGGACTTTCTCTAGAACAATTGCTGCAAAGCCAATGCTGAATGTTACTTCTGCTTTTTGTTCATAAAAACAAAATCCTCCTTAGATTTCTTTAAGTTAGCAAAATGTTTAGTATTGTAGGTTTTCATCAAGCCAAAGTGGTGGAATAGTGAACCTTCAAAAAGCAAGGGATACCTTTTATCACAGTTTTGTAAAATGATAATGTTAGTCATAGCACGGTGAAGTTATATGCACTTCCTGTATTATTATTGCAATTACAGTGTCAATCTAGAATTATTTCAAAATACAAAGGTTTAAATATTATTCTCATGTTTGCTGAAATTATTCATGATATTGTCAAATGTGTTTAAGTATGTAGAGGGCCTGTAAACAACTCAATTAAGTAGAGTATATATAAGAGCTTGTAATTATCAACATACTGCTCTGCCATTTGATTGAATGAGTAGGGATATGGTATATCCTAATCTGTTCTCATGTGATTTAGAGATCATTTTCTGCTTTTCTTATTTTTGGTTTATTTTTGTAGGTTTGGGAAATGTAATCATTGAGTCATATCAAGTAATTCATTCTAATAAACTCTTTGATCCTGTCAAATTAAAGGCCTACAAAATTGTTCCATATGGCTCTGGCCCAAACTTATTTCAAAAGACCAAGAGCAAGAAGGGACACATTATTTTATTTATGTATTACTATTATTATTTATGTATTACTATTATTATTAGTTTATCAATGCTGTTAGAACTAGTTCCTGTAAGTATCATCAAGTAGTTCTCTGAGAGTGGAACCCTAGAAATCGAAGTTCAAAAAGAACAACCGACCCATTGTCATCATTCAGAAAATTCTAAAAGTAGTTTTGTTTTCTATAAGTTTTCTAATCTTATAAAGATTTTTCTAGATCTTTACAGTAAAGAAAAAGTATTATTTTAAATAATAAATTTTATTTTTATATTCCCCATACAATTGCAACCCCCCATTTTGACCCCAATCCCTCCCCTTCCGCCCCCCACCCCCCAAAAAATGTCTCTGGTTCATAATTTTTTGTTGATTTTGATTTTCACTTTCTTATAGTTATTCGTTTTCCTGGTCCCTTATTTAAGTTTTCTAGATTCCTGCTATGAGTGAGACCATCCGGTATTTTTCTTTTTCTTTCTGGCTTACTTCGCTGAGCATGATCCCTTCTGGCTCCATCCATGTTGCTGCAAATTGCATGTGTTTATCTTTTTGGAATGCTGAGTAATATTCCATGGTGTATATGTACCACATCTTCTTGATCCAGTCATCTATTTTTGGGCATTTGGGCTGTTTCCAAAGCTTAGCTATTGTAAACAGTGCTGCTATAAACATAGGGGTGCAGGTGCTCTTTGGAATTGATGTTTCTGTGTCCTTTGGGTAAATACCTAGGAGTGGAATTGCTGGATCATATGGAAGCTCTCTCTTTAGTAGGTGAGGAATTTCCACACAGCTCTCCATAGTGGTTGGACCAGTTTGCACTCCCACCAACAGTGCAGGAGAGTTCCTTTTTCTCCACACCCTCGCCAACATTTGTTGTTGCTAGTATTTTTAATATGTGCCATTCTCACTGGTGTAAGATGGTATCTCCTGGTAGTTTTAATTTGCATTTCCCTGATTACAAGTGATGTTGAACATTTTTTCATATGCCTGTTGGTCATTTGCATTTCCTCTTCAGAGAACTTTCTTTTTAGCTGTTCTGCCCATTTTTTGACTGGATTATTTTCTTTGTTGTTGTTGAGTCTCATCAGCTCAGTAAAGAAAAAGTATTATAGGAAGCCATTTCTAACTTTCAATTAGCATTTTCCATGACTTGATCAAACATCAAAATTGACTTACTCATTCTCAGATCCTGCTCCATGGAATGAATTGGAGAATTTGCATGACTGAATCTTTAAACACATTAATAAATCATCATGGAGAAGACATTTTCTATCTGAAATTAGGGGAAATACCTATTAATCTCTTTTTGCTGGTTGGAATTTTTGACAAAAAGGAAATATTCAATACTAGAGGCATTGCTTCTAACTACAAGGAAGCATCACCAGAAACTGTTTAGGATTTTTCAACTTCTGCCAATTTTTTTATTATTTTATTGACACATTTATAAAATATTACATTTTGAAACACAGCAAATATCATCATTTGGGATTTGCCATACACTAGCTATAAGTCCTTGTGGAAATTTATATAACCTTTTCATATCTCAGTTTTCTCATCTGTCAAATAGAATAATATAATTATCAATCTCAAAGCACTTTTGGAATGAGATCTTAAATGATTAAAAGGTGTTCATTAAATATCTGTGTAAGTACTCCTTAAGTAACTAGTTTTGATATTTCTGAAAATGTAATGTGTGAAAAGGAATAACCTAGTTCTATAAAGGACAACAATTTTAAAAAATGAGGCATGGGGCTTCCCTGGTGGCACAAGGGGTTAAGATGCAGGACTATGAAACTATCCGCAGCACTGCAGCACAAGATCGATCCCCAGTCAAGGAGATGACCCACATGGCACAGCAGACATCTCCTGTCTCTCCCGCTGCTCCTTTAGAAGTGTATTTCAGTCATTCCACCTGTTCTGCTCCCCACTCTGTCTCAGGTGAATCCTCTTACCCCTCGCACCTCTGGTCTGCACCCCAGCTCTTACATGCAAAAATAAATCTTTAAAAAAATGAGGCATTAGGGTCTGGAAAACAGGCTGCAAATATCCAACTCAAGGTATTGTTTTCTTTTGATATTTGTTTTGATAGTTAATGAAAGTAGATTGTGTGAGCAAGGAGTATCATGCATACCTCACTGCATACAGTCAACAACTGTTCCACAGGGTTGAGTTCCTAAGGCAGCTCCTCCATGCCATGGACCAAGTCTGTTTGTCCTCGGTCCAAGCTGAGATCAGCATATTGTTGGTGCTTATTAAATATCTTAGCGCAGTGGGGAAGTACAATGATAAAAGCAATAAATAGTTTTAACATATGAAAGCATGCCTACATTTATCTCTTGCTAAGCAAGTGAGAACGGTAGTTACAAGAGACAATAGCTCTGATGAAACAACTGAATAAGAAACTGATCTTGCATCAGGTTTTCAGTAAGTTCAGGGATCTGCTGGTCTTTAGAAACAGGAGGAATTAAAGACTGATTTTATTTTCAGGCTCTCACAGTCATGGTTACTGAAGCTAAATGATTGTTGATTGGCTCAGAAGGCAGATTAATTAGGGTAAGTTGCTACCAAAAGAGAGTTTTAAACACTGCTCTGATAATGGCTTAGGACCATCAACAAAGATGTTAATTTTTCCCTTTCCTGAACTTGGAGCATAGAAACTTTTATTCTTGATTTTCTTTTTATACCTTGGATCTTTTATTTATTTATGCATATAAGAACTGGGGTGTAGGCCAGAGGTGCAGGGGTAAGAAGATTCCAGAGAGAGTGGGGAGCAGAACAGACAGATCCATTGAAATATGCTGTTGAGGGGAGCAGCAGGTGAGACAGGAGAGGTCTGCTGTGCTATGTAGGTCACCTCCCTGGCCTCTGGGGAATCAAACTCGTGCTGCAGTGGCTTGCAACAGCCTGACAGCACTGTCTTTAACCCCTGTGCCTTTCTGTAATTAGGAGCAAGATAAAAAAAATAAAGCCTTTTCCCCTATTTGTATACAAACCATCTCACTCAATCCTTGCTAATGCAAATCTTTGCAAAAGCTATTTATTCATGGTAAATAAACTCCATCCTTATGGATCTATTTCCAAAGAAGGAGGTAGAAATCCTCCATATGAAAATTTGCCTCAATATCATATTCAGTCTGATTTTTCTCCATCAAGTGCCTTGACCAGTCAGTCTCTACTTTTAACCCCTAGAGGTAAGTGGGCAAATAAATTTATATTTTTTTCTTCAATATACAAATCCAGGGTCCTTCCTGTCACATGATCTTTAGAGCAAAAGCATACGGAAATTGTTAATCTAGTTTGTCTCCACAGCTTATAAGCAGCTGTCATTATAAATAAAAGCTAGTGTCACTCTCATCAAACTTGAAATTTAACACGTGCTTTGGCCACTCAATGAGGGATTTCCTCTAGCACACTTTCTATGTAAATCTCCTGTTCTCCAGTGGTTTTACTTTGGTATTATACTACTATAAAAGCACATTTGGTGACAAAAATTTAACAATATATGGGTAATAACAAACCTTGAAAATAAGGTTGAAAATTCCAAAACAAGGGATTGTTTTTCATAAATTTTGACATTTTCACCTCCCAAGTCAGAATTCTTACTTAGAAATCAGACATCTAGATCAAATTGAAATCTGGAATGGAAAACATCACATAAACTTGTCTGTTTCAGACTTGGAATTTCTTTCAAGTTTTTAGTGAATCAATGGGAAGTTTTTAAGAGATAATTCATAAAATAATAAATATCATTCATAAAGCAATGAATAAAATAAGGATGCATGATAGGTTTTTTTGTAAGGTTTTCTAACTAATGTGCAAATTGGACAGCATAGTTCAGTAACAAAGTTTCTCACATTTGGCATGTATAAGACAAACTGAGAAATGAATTTGTTCATTTTATACATTTAAACCTTGAGTCCTTCAAATATGAACATTAAATGTCTTCCATATCTTTTAATCCTTGAAATTCTGCTTTACTTGGACAATTTTAACTGTGTATTTGAATTACTCTATACACATATATGTTGAGTTTGGCCTGAGTCAAACAGATGAAGGAGGAAACACCTCATAAAATTGGCACATTGGTAAAAACCCCAGCCTGTGACCTGGAGCATCACCATCAGAGTCCCCCAAAATGCTTTAGATGTTGATGTAGACTAACTCCAGTATCTTCAATAAAACATAATTTTATTTTAAACATAAATTAATTTTGTGTATTAAAATCTGAACCCAAAGGCACTTAAATCAAGCTACTATCTTCACAGCCCACGATATTCGAGGTTGTAGAAGGGCATGGTTTAGTCTCATAGTTGATTGTAAGTCACATATTAACTTCTTATATAATGAAGAAATAAAATGAAATAATACCAAGGCTTCACTGAATTGATGGGATGCTGAAAGGACTTGTTGAGATTCAAAAGTTAAAATTTTCACTGGAAGTTGTGTTGTGAGACAATAGCAACAGTCTTATGCCTTAGGGAGAGTGATCTTTCCTCTGCTCATTTGTAATTCAATGTTCTTTAGAGAATATGTGATTGACTATGCCTGATTGACCTACGGAGAACAATGGGATATAGGTACTACCCTGTTCACAATATTCATAATACAAAATTACCCAACAGGGGAGAACAAAATGAAAGAAGAAAGTCAGGATGGAGATGAATGAGACCAATAATCCAGAAGTCACTAATATCACATATGATGTACTGTGTGTGTGCATATGTGGACATTTCTGTGTTAATGAGAATAATGTGCACTTGCTCATATAAATAACTCCATGTAAATGCTTCTACCGCCAACACCTAAAGATTCAAAGGCATCAAAATATCGAGTGAATTGTACATTTAGAATTAGGAGACTAATTCAGAACCCTGACTATATACCCCTTTTAACCTAGGCTTTGGAATATGTGATTTTGCTCCTTGTTCTGTAGTTACTTTATGTAAACAATGAGATTTATATAAAACTGACAACATAAAATGCTGTGAAAGAAGAATATTTTATATAAAAGCCATTTTGAAAATATAGAACACCAGATATTTTTATTTTTTCATTATTCTGATTCCTTGGGTTTAACAAGGAAGCTTGAATCCTTTTTTTCCTCCTTTTAAGAATAGATCTTCTGTGTTTGCTCATTTCACACCAGAAGACTCCTGAACAGGCCTCTCAAGACTATAAAATGTTTTCTTTTGGTCTAGAAAGGAGTGTCAGTAGAACTGAAGAGGCAGTCATAAAATTATTTTTTTAAGTGGGAACAATTATCTTAACTAGTGAAGAAAGCTGGGCTCACAATTTTAGCTCTGAGCAAAGGTATAGCTTAGTCATTTTTATTTATACCTTTAAAAGGCCTTTTTGTTTTGTCCTTTATATGACTTTTTCCCTATTAGCTTAGATATATTTTATACCACCCTTTGAGGAATTTTATAAATTGTTTATTATTTTTCTTTTCCAAAAAAAGAGTTTATAAGTCACAGATTCCATCCCCCAACCCCCAAGCATTTGGCCCCTATTAGAGCTCCCTGGGGGCTTTTTCTACCCTCTTGCCCTCCAACTTGAAGTCTAGCTGGGATGGTTCTTTCAGTCATAATTGAAAATTAACGATGAGAAGCAGCCCCAAACCACACCATTCCCTTTCCCCTTCCTCAGTCCGAGAAGTACACAATACTGATTTTATTTCAGGAATGGAGAGGTGATTAATCGTCATAGGCCCCGACACTGGCCTATGATAAGTGGCGGAGTCTGGCAGCAGCACAACTATGTGGACACCATTCCCATTAATCTCCCAACACCACATGGAAAGGAAAAAGTCTTTGCAAGGTCTCTATAAAGGGAGTTATTATTGTGAGGCCAAATTTTCTATAAAGAAAAGCTAATTTGTAGCCTCTGTGAACCCGCCGAAGAGCAAAGGAGTTTCTCCACTCAACTTACAAGAAGACTTTTCTCCAAATGAGATGATATAAATGGAGTGTGAGGGTGAATAACAAGAAAACAAAAGTAGAGGAAACTGGCTATAAAATCTAGGGGCTCATTACTACTGGGGAGGGCAGCCGTTGGGCTGGCCAGGGGCCACGGCTTGTCAGTGCCTCAGCCGAGGCCCAGAGATGACCCTCAAGGGCGCATTCAAGACACAGAGCTCATACTTGATCAGTGACAATGAAAAAATCAGATAAGAATGATATTGCCCTCAGGTGATCTTTGCTTTTCTGATCTCCATACTATAATTAAGTAGGCCTAGGGCCAGTTTGTTATTGTGGTATTATGATCTTCATAAGATCACTAAACAATGCCATATTATTCAACCTGGAAAACACCCAATGCATCATTTTCAGGTGGCAGATAATTCCCTTTCTGAATTAAGGAAATTATTCTCTTAATTACTCTTATTACTATAGTGCCTGGTAGCACATATACTTCATATATTGTATTTATAATGTTGCAGTGATATAGTAAGGTTATTTTCTCTTTCTTTGGTCAGTTTCTAAACTTTGAGAAGCATTTAACAGGTGCTCAGTAAATTCTCCTTGATTAAAACAATAGTTATATGAATGACTTACCTTGAGTCTAGTTTTACTTCTTCCTCAGACAAAATGATTTTCAAGAGGAAGGTTATCTTAGTTTTTAAAAATATGCTGTTGAATGATCTTGCTCTGGATGGGGCAGCTCTAGTCTCTTGATGGAAGATGGATATTTGTCTAGAGGTAGGGGCTAGATAGATGTTGTCTTTTCATTTCATCCTTGTCTAGAAGATACTTTTTTCCCAATAGAAGTCTTGGCATTTGCTAAGTTGGAGATGACTCAAAGTTATTCCTATTTAACATTGATGGTTCAGAGAGGATAATTAGACACAGAGTCCCATTGTTTCAGAGGTAGATGACCCTTTATCAGTTATATAAAATAGCTTTCCATTCTTCAATACTATTCCCAAATAATATTTTCATTCCTCATTACTATTTACATTTATTTCATTGTGAGATGAGCTCAACACACTAAATGATTCATTTAACCAGCTGGTGGGGATAATGTTAGTTATTCTATGAAAAAAATCTATACACATATGTATTGACTTTTTCTGCATTATTCTATCAACTGTTGAAAGGAATTGCTAGTCTTCTGCTCTGATTGCAGATTTGTCAGTTTCTTCTTTTAGTTCTGCCAGTTTTTCTTCTTTATATATATTATGATACATAGTTGGAGTCATTCAATTAAGAATTGTTAAATCTTCTTGCTGGAAGACTGATCTTTATATCATTCTGAGATATCCTTCTTATGTTTTAGTAAGATTTCTTACATTTAATACATTTTTTTTGCTTCATATTCATTTATGTCACCAGCTCTTTGAGTGTTTACATGTATTATGTTTCTTACTGTCCTTTCACCTTAAACTATCACATATCTTATAAGAAACTGAAAGAGGTATCTCCTATAATTAAAAATAGTTATATGTAAGTATATATATGGCAATTTTTGTTTTACTCTGACAATGTTTATTTTACATGTGACGCATTTCTATACTTACCCTTTTATTATTTGTTTTTAATTTTTCTACCTGCTTTATTTTCCTTATAGTCTCTTTTTGTACCCAGGCTTATGTACTTTTTACTGTTCTTTGACCTCATCATAGTCTGCATGGTTGATTTCATACATTCACTTTATCATCCTGATTGCTCAGCATTCTGTTAGGGTTTTAGAGAATTTTGTTTCCAAGTCCTGTGATTCTCTTCTCTCTGATGTTGTCACTATGCATTTTAATAATATTACAGTCTCCATAAACATTACCTCTGTGTTCATCTCCATGTGTCCTTATTCTCTGTGTCCTTCTGAGATTGTTTTCCTCCTATGTGAATAATTCTCTTCCATGTGGCATCTGGATGCCTGTGTCTTTTCTCTCTGACAACTTTTGAGTTTTCCTTTATTAACTGGCTCACACACATTCTACTATGATGCTTCTATGTGATCCTGGAAAGTATTTCATTTACTTTTCCTGTTGCTTATTACTGTGATGATGTCACACATCTGCTGCAGAAACATTGTGGTCATCTCCTTCTCTTTTTCTTTATTTTTAAAGATTTATTTATTCATGCATACAAGAACTGGGGTACAGGCCAGAGGTGCAACAGGGTGAGAGGATACACCAGAGATAGAGTGGGGAACAGAACAGACAGATCAACTGAAATACACTGCTGAGGGAAGCAGCAGGCAAATCAGGAGAGGTCTGCTGCACCATGTGGGTAACTCCCTGGCTGGGGATCAAACTTGTGCTGCAGTGGCTGTGGGTAGCTTCATAGTTTTAACACCTGCACCACCAGGGAGGCCCTCCTTTTCTTTTTCTTCCAGGACATCCTCATACATGTTAGACCTTGACACACTCCACTGTGTTCTCCAATCCTTTGTGATTTGCATGGATTTGCTGCCGTGTTTTCTACTCCACTATCATCCCTTTAATTTTTCCTCTTTTCTATTTTGTTCTGTCTGCTGTCTAACCCTTCTGTCCAGTTATTTCCTTGATCTTTCACTCCATTTATTTTTTAAGTATTTCTGTTATGTGGTGATTTATCCTTTTTCCCAAATTTTAAGCACTATTTTTACTATCTCTATTTCATATCCATAATTCCTTAAACCTGTGGCTTGTTTATATTATTTCCTTTTTTTCACTCGACTGTGTGTATGTGTGTGTTTGAGTATACAATAGATGTAGGATATTAGGATATTGGGCAGGAAAAATATGCCATCTCCAGATGCTATTATTGCCATGGAGTTGTTACCATTTCCTCCATCAGCCCATACTTTGAGTGCAGATGACCTGAATCCCATCAGGGCCTGAGCTGACTCTAGGCCAGCTTATGGTTTTCACAAGACTTTCTCTGCACACAGATGCTTAGAGGGCCATTCTCCAAAACTTCTGACATAAAGGTTTTAATCTTATATTCTGATAATGTTTTGTTTCTCTTTGGCACCCAAAGACATCCAAGAAGGTGCTTTTGTCTTTTCTTTATACAGTTGGAAACCTATAGTGTTTGCTTTTAAGTAAAGTGCTTGCATATTGATTAAGATATATACTTTATCATGTTAACGATGTGTCCATTAAGTTCTATTTTATTGACTTAATAAAATATTGTGTATTTTCGCATTATGTATGCAAAAGTCTTTTCTGCATCTTTAGACATAATCATGTGATTATTCTTTTAAGCCCTATTTATATGATCTTATTTATGACTATACTAGCATGGAACCTCACTTGCATTACTGAAATTAACTGTGGTTATTTATCTTGCATTATATTTAATGTGCTATTAAATTCTATTTGCTAGTGTTATGTTTGGGAATTTTACATTGATATTTGTAAGTGAAATGTATTTATAATTTACCAACTTCTTACAGTGTATAAGACCAATGATATGTTCATGTGGTAAAAGCAGATTTAGAGGTCACTCTTCTTTACAATGCCTTAAAATAGTTTATGTAAGTTAAGATTCCCTAAACTTCAAAAACTTGCTTAAATTCCTTGATGAAGTCAGTTGGGAATGGTGCTTTTTCATGGGGAGCTCTTGAAGAAATTTCTGCATTTCTTCTAGGGAAATTAATCTGCTTATCTTTTCTGTGTATTGAGTTTAGTTTTTGGTATATTTTATAAGAATATTATCCATTTAGGCCTCCCCTGGTGGCGCAGTGGTTTAGCGCTGGGTTGCGAGGCTGCCCGCAGCCTCTGCAGCGCCAGTTCGATTCCCAGCAACTGGTGAGGGTCCCACAAAAAAAAAAAAAGATTATTCATTTAATCTAGGTTTAATTTTTTTCCTTTGTGAGCATAACAGCAAAAATGCATACATTTGGCATTTGTTAATTCCTTTTAGTATGGATCAGTATTCTAACTCATTTATTTTTGCTTTTATTTTTATTTATTTTTGTTTTCTTTGCATTTACTTTGTCATTCCTTTCCTAGTTTTTTTTCAATTAGTTGATTCATTGAATTTAATTGTACTTTTTTATATACATGTTAAATATGATATATATATATTCTCATAACTACATTAACTTTATGCCCCAAATTCCTTTGTAGCCTATTTTTATTATCCTTATTTTTAAATATTTCTAAATCCCCTTTATATCTACCCTTTGACCTAAGAGTTGTTTAATATCGTCTTTTATTGTTTATATTTCAATATGGAAAGGCTTTTTTTTCTGAGTTTTCTTATTGATTTCTACTTTTACTTTTTTTTAAATAGTGTTCTATTTTTTATTATTTATATACCTTTAATTATATTCTCTTAAGAAGCCACTTACAGAATATTTCCTTGAAATAGATGAATGTTGCATTTGCCCTTATATGGAGATATAATCTCTATCTTTGACCATCATAATAAGCCCTTCATTATGTGACATTTTTTCTTTAAGCAAATAAAAACTGAAGTAGGTTGCATTTACCTTCAGAATGGGCACACGTTTTCCAATAAGATGTCACCATATAGAAACCAAATGGATGTGACTTGTGAAGGAACTGAGTCTGAATGAACTGTGCTGCAGACTTTGTTGATATCATTAAGTATGTCCAAGGGTGAATCAAGACCTTTCCTTTTACAGGGGCTAATAATCTAAAAGCTAGATGCCTCTGCTTTATATCTTAGCCTCTGCCATCTCTCAGTCCTGTTACCTACCTGCCTACTCTTTGGGACCTGGGGATTCTCTTAGCAATTCATCCCTATGTGGAACTTGCTTTGAATCAAACAGATTACATCTTGTCATGGAATCAAACAGACTCCACCTTGTCTCCAACTGCCATGTTGAGACTCTTCTGTGAACAGTTAACAGTCTGTCTCAACTTCTTGCCAGGACTAAGGAAAGAACATTTACTCATGTCTCCTTATTGGTGACCAGGAAAGAAAAGCAACTCCCTTTCTGTCCTCATTGGTAATTGGAAAAAAAAACAGGAGACACCAAATCTGCTAATTTTTATAAAGCCCCTACACTGCAGTCTCCTGTCGGAAGACTCTTGTCAACCAGTCCAAAAAGTTTCAAAAACCAATGACACAGGCTTAAAATGCTCCCTTGCTTCTTTGATATTCCCCTGTGCCCTGTCCCTGATGGAAGGGACTTTGGCAATGATGCCTGACTGTGAACTGGTTCACAATCCATAATTGCAAACAGTTTCTTCATTATATAATAGCCTGATTATTTCTTGATAAATAACACCCTGTCCTTTCTCTTGTTTCTCTTTCAGTCCTTCAGCACTCCTTCACCCCCGACCTTTCAGGCAAAAGCCCCTGTGCTATGGGAACCTGATTTGTCACAGAAAATTTTATTTCAGAGGCCTCCCTGGTGGTTCAAGTGGTTAAGCACAGCACTGTGAAGCTGTCTGCGGCTTCTGCAGCATGAGTTGACCATGGCACAGCAGACCTCTCCTGTCTTCACCAGCTCCCCTCAGCAGTGTATTTCCGTCAGTCTGCCTGTTCTGCTCCCCCACTCTGTCTCTGGTGAATTCTCTCACCCCCTACACCTCTGTCCTTTACCCAAGTTCTTGTATGCATAAATAAATACATCTTTAAAAAAATAAGAAAGTTTTATCTCAGCTCTCACATACACAATAATATAACAGGAGAAATGTCAAAGTGTGGGAAATAGAGGGATTTCTCTTAGCATTTTGTCTCATTCCCATGATAATACTAGTGACTACAGTGTATCACCATTTTTTGATATCTTAGTACCTATAGAAAGAGATACTATGTGAATACTTGTATACTTTCTCCATAAAATTATATACAATTTATATAGTTATTATTATGTAATTTATACTTTCTGTGTGTCTGTTGTAAATGATATCTTATTTTCCATAATTAAATATTATTTTTGTTACGTGTCTTGATAGATTAATTTGGGGGGGGTTAAGGGATTCTGTACTTATTTACTAAGGATGTTTTTGCATTAAATAGTTGTCAAATCTTATTGCATTTTATAATTTATCATTGTACCATACAGCAAAAAACTTCAATATTGTTTTTAAATTTATCTCCAAAACCCCAGAATGTCTGGCATATGGTAGGTATTCAATAAATATCTTCAGTAAATCAATTATTTTTTTTTTCTCTCTATTGATGTCATAAGATTTTTTTTTTCTCTAAAAGTTAATGAGAGTTATAAAAATCTTCCATTTCTGGAATCAAATTGACTTCATCACATATTACCCCTTTAAATATAGCACAGGGCCTCCCTGATGACTCAAGGGGTTAAGACCCAACCTATAAAGCTATCTGCAGCCACTATAGCAGAAGTTTGATCCCTGGCCAGCCAGGGAACAACCCACTTGACGCAGCAGCAATGACTCACCCACTGCTCCCCTCAGCAGTGTATTTCAGCAGGTCTGCCTGTTCTGCT
Source organism: Talpa occidentalis (assembly GCF_014898055.3). Taxonomy (NCBI): domain Eukaryota; kingdom Metazoa; phylum Chordata; class Mammalia; order Eulipotyphla; family Talpidae; genus Talpa; species Talpa occidentalis. The sequence goes on along the minus strand of NW_023601264.1, from coordinate 3,323 downwards.
CCCCAGTCTGTCTCTGGTGAATCCTCTCACCTCTGGCCTGTACCCCAGTTCTTGTATTCATAAATAAATCAATATTTAAAATCAATCAATCAATCAATCAATCAATAATTATAGCACAATTTAATTTGCTAATATATATGTGGTAGGTATTTTTTATTTCATTCAAAAGTGAGATGGAAATTTGCTTTTGTGTATCATCCTTACTCAGTTCTATACAAAATTATTCCAGTCTCACAATAATTCATTTTGCTTTCAATCTCTAAATTGGTTTATATATAACATGTTGACTATGTCACATTGGATTTTTATTTGGTCCTGACCGTTATGTTATATTAATATATGTTTAATTATTGATTATGTTTTTGTAAAGATCTTGGGTCTATTAAGTTGTAATTGTTTTCTTGTGTCATTGCCATAGGTATATTTCTAGAAAACTTCCTTTTGTTTTAATCTTTCATATTTCTTGATATAATGTTCATCATTAATCCAATATGAAATGTAGGTGTACCTTTATCTATTTCTCTGAATGACCTCTTTTTCATTTCTAGTGTTATTTTCTTGATTAGTCACTAAATTTTTCTTTGTGGATATTTTAACCATGAGAACTATAGCTATTTTTTCCTAAACTCTTTCATAAATAGAAACTTTCCCTCTGTTATAAATATAAAATGTATAAAAACCAGTAATATAAATAACACTTTATTAACCAGAACTATAACCAGACTAAAATAAAATAAAATCTTCTTCTAAAGAACAACTTTTCATCCCTTATTTATTTCAAAGAAGCCTTGCTCATCTTGGTAAAAATAATAAACAAGTATGAAGAATCAGAAAGTGAGATGAGTTCCTGGACATTGTGAGGTTGTTGATAACTCTTTGTACATAGCTCTCAGGAGCCCACTAGCAATGCAAGTCACAGTTTAATTTTTGGAAATAAGTGGCCTAGTTACTGTGGATGCTACTCTAATGGTAGTTTAAGGTATATCTGCACTTCCCATAAGCTCATGTACAGGTAATAACATTTCTAGCCCTTTAGATTTCAAGTACGTAATAAAACTGAGTTATTCATCAGCCTGGGTTTAGCACAAACTTTACTTGAACATAAGCACATGTACGCTAATGTGCTTTGCTAAAGAGCTACTTGATAGGGCCTCCCTGATGGCGCAGCGGTTGAGCACTGGACTGCAAAGCTGCCCGTAGCCTCTGCAGCGCCAGTTCGATTCCCGGCCACCCGCAAGAGTCCCACATGTGCACGCAGACCTCTCCTGCCGCGCCTGTTGCTCCCCTCAGCAGTGTACTTCATCAGTCTGCCTGTTCTGCTCCCCGCTCTGGCTCTGGTGTATTCTCTCATCCTCCCGCACTTCTGACTGTACCCAGTGCTTTTATAGGTGGATGAATCTTAAAAAAAAAAAAAAAAAGAGCTACTTGATATTCTGTGACACAACTCCTTTCCATGTAGTCTCAGTGTCAGAAATTAGGTTCAATTCTCAGGCACAGAACCATCTATAAATACCTTCTTGTTTATTCGTTTGTCCAGTATTTATTGATTACCTCCTGTGTGCGGGGGTACCATGTTGGTCTGGATTTTGAAGTTAAGTATTACCTATGGTATGGTGAATGATGAAATTGTATGTTAAGCAGTAAATGATGGTGTGTATATAGACAGTGTTGTCAATGATGCATACCTGAAGCTTGTGTTATAATGCAATATTACTTCAATTAAAATTAAATCAATAAAATTTTTTCCCCACAAAAAAAAACTAAAAACACTTTCTTCTTTTTTTAAAGATTTATTTTTATCTATGTATGCACACAAGAACTGGAGTGTGGGCCAGAGGTGCTGGGGGTGAGAGGATTCACCAGAGACAGAGTGGGGAACAGAACAGGCAGAACTGACTGAAATACACTGCTGAGGGGAGCAGCGGGCAAGCAGGAGAGGTCGCTTTTGACATGTAGGCTAACCCCTGGCCAACGACAGAACTCATGTTTGCAGTGGCTGGGGATAGCTTGATAGTGCGAGACTTTAAACCCTACACCACAGGGAGGCACACCTAAATACTTCTTCCTAGTAACAAAATCTCATTGGCCAACTTGTCTTGGGATTCCTGTGCTCTCAAGGGCATGCTAAAATCAAAGAAAATGCCCAATTATTGTTTGGACCAGATCACATCCTGACTATAAGTCTATCACATTTTCCCATATCCAACCAAATGAAAGCACAATTTTAAATACCATTCTAAACCTTCTTCTATCACTTTCCTATCTTACTGTAAATCTTCTATTGGAAAACACGGTAACCATTTTGCTAGCTACTTAGTTATCTGTAGCTATACTAATTTTGTGAAGTTTTCTTATTAAATTCTCAGAGTATTCTATGTCACACCCTGATTCAAAAATTTATTTAGGCATTTGATACTTACCTAAGTGCTACATAATTGTTAGATAATAGACACTCATTAATGTTCAAGGCAAATGGTTAAAATCCATGGCATCATAGTGTGAAAGACAGCTATTGTGAATTAACTCCAACCATGATAAATGTGACAAAGGGAAAGAGCCTGGTGCAATGAGAATGACTAATCAAGCAAACCAAACAAATCTAAATGACAGGATTGTTCCTGAGGAAATGAAATTGGACATGAAACTTTAATGATGAGTAGAGCGTTGCATGAATAAAGAAAAAGATAGCTCTGCAGACTGAAGTAATGGTCTCTGTGACTTCCCTCAATATGAAATTCACCAACTAAAATTTTAAGTAAAGGGAACTGGAAATTTCCAATTTATTTCCCCCCCCTTAAAATACACTTATTTTTTAGAAACAGCTTAAGGTTTACTGAAAAATTGAACAGAAATCTAATTCAATTTTTTCTTTTAATTTCATTTAATTTCCATTGTTCTTTTAATTTTAATGTAATTTATTGTTTTTACCAATATATTTTAGTAGTTCAGATTTGTTTTTTCATCAAGTAGTTAGAGATAGGGAGTATATATTTAACTAACAAAGTATCAATTAGTAATTCTCTACATTACTTGTAGGGACATTAAAAACATGATTAAATAGACAAAATAAAAGTATTTGACATATGGCTTGTGGTATACTGTGTGCATGAAGATGATACTTTTCACAAATTGTAAATACACGCAAATTTTTATATAAAAACTTTTAAATGTACATGGTCAATTTCAAAACAGATAGGAAAAACTTGGATATATAAATATAAAGTAAATTTTAAATCAGTGTAAAATATATGAATATCATTGTAGCTGAGGCTGTTGGTGTTTCTACAGGACACCTCATTAACTAACAATATGGCAACATCCCA
>NW_023601263.1:0-21612 GCF_014898055.3 Talpa occidentalis | reverse complement strand
TGTTTTAGGTTATATGCATCAACTTAATGAGATATGGATAAAATATTTTTTTCACATTTCTTTTAAATCTTTCCATTTATTTATTTATTTAAAAAATAACTTATTTCGCGCTAACATTTCCCACATGTAGATCATAGATCCTCACCCCGCCCCCACTCCCCCACGGCATAAAATCCTTAGAACAAATATATGTGGAAAGTACTTCGGGTGAAAAATATTCTTTCCTATAAGAATTTATTATGATGGAAATGACTTGATACTACATATGAGCACACAGGAGAACTACTAGTTATTGTGAGAAGTACCACTCTAATGTCTGGATGAAGAATTTGGATTAATATTTAGCTATCGATTTGTTAAAGTCATCCTAACAGGGCCTCCTGGGGCAAAAGGGGTTAAGTCTCAGCACTATGAAACTATCTGCCCCTGTCAGGGTGCTGCCCATATGGCACAGCAGACCTCTCTTGACTTGCCGCTGCTCCCTCAGCTGTGTATTCAGTCAGTCTGTCTGTTCTGTTCCCCACTCTGTCTGGATTTTTCCTCAGGACACGTCCTCCACAACTAATTAAAATAATTACAGCCTCATTTTTTTCTTTAAGCAAATATTTACTGAACCAATTTCTCCATGGTAGATAGGTTTTTAGTACTAGGGTAGTATAGGAGAAAAACAAAGTCTCTCCATTCATGGGGCTTTCCTTCTAGTAGGGTAAGAGGAAGAAGGGCACATCGCACCTCGGGTGGTGGTGGGCACCACGAGGAAAACAGAGCACAGGCTGGTGCTACCTGCCCTGTGAGATTGCTCTTGAGGTGAAACACAGAGTGATGTTAGATATCCAGGGACAGTAATTTCCAGAAAAAGTGCAAGAGGGGCAGCTTTTGTAGTTTTAGGTACAGTGCGAGGGAAGACCTCACGGGCAGTGGGGCATCAACCTGAAGATGTGAGGAGGAAAGATGAGGGAGAAAGCACGTGTGCTCTGCTGTGGAAGCTGGTGGTGCTAAGCCAGGAGACGTGATTGCAGAATTTAGTGACAGGAGCACCTCCTCTCTGACAATTTTTCTCCCTGCATAGGAGGGCATCACACTATGCAGGGGAGATGAGAGGCTTCCCTAAAGGGAGCAGGGCAAGGGCGGGTGTGGAGGGGCCGGATGGACTTTTGAAGTTAGCTAGAACATCTGACTCATTGGACAGGGAGATTTAAAGGATTTAACAGAAAGGGATGATAAGGAAGTTTTGATACTATGGAGTTGCATTTCCTGGAAGGGGACATTGTAGTAGTAGCAGATTGTGAGGGGCAGGGGTATGGATCGAGAATGGGAATTGTGCTTATTAAGTTTAAAGTTCTTATCAGTTATTCAAGTGGCGGTACTCAGACAAGATAAAATGTGTATACATATTTTAAAATATGATCTTAAATGCCTGTTACTTATCTGATATTTTGATGCAGTTAGTGAATGTTACACCTCATATTCATTTGCCTGGAAAACTATTCAAAATGACTGACAGTAAGATCACACAGGCCCTTATTTAGACTAATAGCTGCAATGGAGTGGGATATTCAGGTGGAACCTAAGATAATCTAAGCTACTATGTGTCCCTCACAACCCCCAAAACATCAACTGGAGCCCACACAGGACTTTTATCCTAATGAAACCAGGCGGGCATAAAGAATGCTCCCCAATAATTAAATAGCTCTGGAAGGTGATGGTGGTCTGTGAAATCTAAATCCAGTTCTCATCTTTAGGAAACATTAGTTGATATTTCAGTTTATGATTTAAGAGTCCTTATTTTACACTCAGAGAAAAATCATTTAAAACAGTGTCTATTTTTTAAAAGATTTATTTATTTATGCATACAAGAACTGGGGTACAGGCCAGAGGTGTGGGGGGTGAGAGGATTCACCAGAGACAGAGTGGGGAACAGAACAGGCAGACTGACTGAAATACACTGCTGAGGGGAGCAGTGGGCACAGCAGGAGAGGTCTGCTCTCCATGTGGGACCCTCCTGGTGGCAGGGGATCGAACAGGCGCTGCAGAGGCTGCGGGCAGCTTCGCAGCCCAGCGCTCAACAACTGTGCCACCGGGGAGGCCCGAGAAGGACATCAAGATTTGGGAGAATCCCAGGGTCTTATGAATATCAGTGATCAGTAAATTAGTAAGTTACAGTAAGTTACAGAAAGTATAGTTAAGAAGTTGGTGGATGACAGTAAGCTGATCACCTGTGTTCCAAATGCCCCTGAAACAAGATTTAATAAGGTTTGACATAAAATCAGAGAGTCTCTTTTATTTTAAACTAAAGCAAATTTTAATTACCTTCTCTATAGAAATATTACTTTCTCCTCACCAAATATTCATTTTCTCTTTCAGGAAAAGGAATGGGAAGTGTTACTGATTAAGCTATTTTGGAATATATAAAATACATTTTCAATGACTTTTGAATTGCAACTTTAATTGACAGTAGATTTACTAAGTCAGTGGATATTAACTGCTTTCACACATCAGGGGATCACTTTTGCTTTTTTAATATATAAGAATGGAGAGGTAAGGCAAAAATGGACTCTGTCAGCCTGTTGTCATTATTGCTTTTCCAAAGCCAAAATGACACAGAATACTTTTGCACCTGGGAATAATTTTTTATGTGAAATCTAGTTCTGAAATAAACAAGAGGGGTAGTTTGCTTCCATTCTGAAATATTTAGTAAAGGTTAAGTTATCAGTGATTCAAGCCAAGCCATATTATACATGGTTATCCAATTGATAGAAATGGTCTCCATTAAAATTTTTTCTGTGGGTTGCTAATTGCTGTTTTCAGCCTACAATTTCTTGCAGATGATTTGTTTGAAACCATGATTGTGGCTTCTGCTAAATCCTTTGAAATTTAGGCCTTTAATCCTATGTTTTACAAATTGTTTAAAAGTACTGATCTAATTAAGCAAATTGATGAAAATATCACTTGCCAAGACCAAATTCTTCTTGTCTAATGGACACTCTTTGTTCACATCATAACTTAAACTTGAGGATTCTGATGTGCATAGTCAAGTATGCCTCAATAATCCATTAACATCAGTGTTCAAGAAATTGAACTACATCTAGGTTTCACAGTGCAGGGATGGGCCAGACATTTCAACTTGAAAATGTTGTTTAAAAAGTCGTTTGTCTTTTGAGTCACTGGAGAGCTTTTTGTGTTTATTAACAAAGAGGGTCCAGTGACTTCTATTAATAGTTAAAATTATATACTGAAAATTTGTGACAGGATGCACTTTTTTTTTAAAAAAGATTTATTTATTATTTATTTATACAAGCACTGGGTACAGTCAGAAGTGTGGGAGGGTGAGAGAATTCACCAGAGCCAGAGCGGGAGCAGAACAGGCAGACTGACTGAAATACACTGCTGAGGGGAGCGGCGGGTGAGACAGGAGAGGTCTGTGCGCCATGTGGGATTTTCGCTGGTGGGCGGCCGGGGATCAAACAGGCTCTGCAGAGGCTGCAGGCAGCTTCACAGCCCAGTGCTCAACTGCTGCGCCACCAGGGGAGGCCCACAGGATGCACTTTTTATCCACTCAGTGTATTTTCATTTAGTTGTATTTGTCATCTCTACAAATTCTATAGAGGTCTTTTTTATATCTTTCTTTTTGCAACTAAGCTATGATCATGTTTTCCTGTAGATTCTTGAATATAAGAAACACTTATAATAGTTATTTTAATATTGCTATCTGCTAATTCCATCATCTCTGACATTTCTGAGTCTGTTCTTAACTAATTTATTTTTTAGTTATGGATTACATTTCCCTCTTTCTTTTACGCCTGTATTTTTTTCCCCACTTTTTTGAAGTATAGTTGTGTATATTTAAAGTATACAGTGTGATGTTTTGACATGTATACATTGTGGTGGGAATACTTGATATCTACTCTCAGCAACTTTTAAGTTTACAATATATTATTAATAGTAGTCACAGTGCTAGTCTTCAGATTGTGCTCCTCTTATAACTGAATGTACCATTTGGTCAACACCTCCCCATTTCCTCCAACCCCTAGCCTCTATTAACTATCATACTAATCTTTTTACTCCTAAACATTTTTAGATTCCATATATAAGCAAGGTTATGAAGTATTTTTCTTTCTGTGTCTGGCTTATTTCACTTAGTGTAATGTCCTCCACTTTCACCCATGTTGACGCATGGCAGGATTTTTCTTTTTTAAGGCTCAATAATATTCCAACATGCTTGTGTATACACACATACAGTTGACATTTGAACAACTGTTCAAAGTTTGAATTGTGTGCATTCACATGAACACAATTTTTGGTGTGCAAATATTTTCGCTCATTCTATTGTTTTTTTTTTTTTTTTTTTTGTTCATGGTTTCCTTTGCTGTGTAGAAACATTTTACTTTGCTGCAGTCCCACTTGTTAAATTTTGTGTTTTGTTGCTTGTACTTTTGGTGTTAAATTCACTGACAAGAACAATCTCAAAGAGCTTTTATTCTAAGAGTTTTAGGTTTTCAGATTTTATGCTTAATCTTTCATTTATTTTGAGTTGAATTTTGTGTATGGTATAAAAACAATTGTGAAATTTCTTTGTTTTGTAAAAGAATATCCAGTTTTTCCAACACTATTTATTGAAGACTGTATTTTTCCCATTGTGTATTCTTGACACTTTTGTCAATGACTAGTTGACCTGAACTGACTGTGGGCTTATTTCTAAGATCTCCATTCTGTGTTATATGTATTCTATTTTTTCAGGCCAGTACCGTATTTTTTTTTTTTAAACTAGAGTTTTGTTATATATTTTGAAATCAGGAAATGTGGTACTATTAAATATATTCTTCTTGGTAAAGACAGCTTTTGCTATTACAGGTATTTTGTGAATCCATGCAAATTTTAAGATTTTTTTTTTCTATTTCTATACAAAATTCTGTTGAAATTCTGTTAGGATGCATTGAATCTATACTTCATTTTAGATTGTGTGAACATTTTAGCAGTATTAATTTTCCCAATCCATGAATGTGGATAGCTTTTCATTTATTAATGTTTTAATTATTTTCATCAATGCTTTATAGTATTCATTGTATAGAGCTTTCACTTTATTGGTTAAATTTATTCCAAAGTATTTTATTCTATTGGACACTATACTAAATATAACTGTTTTTAATTTCCTGTTCAGGTAGTTCTTTGTTAGTGTATAGAAAAGTGATTTTTTATAAATTGATTCTTTATCATGTTTACTGTTTATTAGCACAGTTTTTTGTGGAGTTTTAAGGAATTTTATATACATAATCATGTCATGATATCATCATCTTGTATATCATTTTATATACAATATCATATCATTATCATATCACCATGTCAACAGAGGTGATGATTTTACTTTTCCTTTTCAATTTGATGTCTTTTATATAGTTTTCATGTCTAATTGCTCTGTCTAGATTCCCAGTGCCATGTTGAATAAAAGTGGTGATGGTGAGCATCCTTATCTTTTCTCTGATCTTAGGGAAAAGCTATCAACTTTTCACTGATGAGTATTTGTAAACTTTTGGGTATGCCTGATAAATTTTAATTGGATGTTAACCATTATTGATCATTGTGAATGATGTTGGATCCCAGGTTTTTTTACATTTATTATTTATTTATTTATTTATTTTAAAGATTTCTTTATTTTTATATAAGAACCAGGGTACAGGCCAGATGCACAGGAGGGTGAGGAGATTCACCAGAGACAGAGTGGGGAGCAGAACAGGCAGACTGATGAAATACACTGCTGAGGGGAGCAGCGGGCGAGACAGGAGAGGTCTGCCTCGCCATATGGGATTCTCACAGGCCGGCTGGGATCAAATCTGCACTGCAGAGACTACAGACAGCTTCACAGTGCAGTGCTCAACTGCCTGCGCCACCAGGGAGGCCCGGTTTTGTTACATTTAAATGATACTGGAATTTCTTCTGGAATGCAGTCACTTGTAACAAGTTGAATTTTTTCATGTCCTATTTTTAAATTTTGGAATTTAAAATTTGGTAGGGAAAATATGGAACAACCTTTTGTCTAGAGTTCCTTCAGTTCCATTACTAAGAAATGTTCTCTGAGAATTTTACCCAGATTTTAAAAATCCTTCTTCTGGCTGGTAGAATTTCAAATTAGTCCCTGTCTCCTACTTCCTACTCATTTGTTGCCCTAGTCATTTATTGCTCAGGTAGTTTCCCCTCATGCATTTGCAGATCAGTATTCAGCTGAACATTTGAGGGGAGTTTATTTAAGTCTATAGAGATGAGGCTTTCTCTCTGTGCAGCTCCCTACTCTCCATGGTGTCACCTTGTGAATTGTAGGCACTGCCAGGTCTTGCACAATGGCTTGTGTCACTTCTCTCAGCAATCACAGTCCTACCCACCTAGTGTCTATTCCCTGAACATTGCTGTTTGATGTGTTTTGGTTGGTTTACTGGCTGTCTAAGGTGGGAGGGCAACTTTGATTCCTATTGCTCAATCATGGTGAAAAATTGAAGTTATATGCTTCACATCTGATTATCTCCTTTACATGTCAAAGTGATGAACTGGGAATTAACTAAATAATTTTTTTACTGAGTACATGCCAACATCCAGAGAAACTGAAGAAGAATCAAAATTTGTGCTTATTTCTCTAAAATGTACTCAAGTGATCTGGGAAAGAATGGAATAAATGTCATAAAAAGATGTGGACATTATATTATAGGAGGAAGGGAGTAGGACTAAGGAGAAGACAAGCATGAGAATATAAAAGAATGAGGAGGGATTGTGGTCTGGTGCAGAAGGTAGGTGTACATGGGAGGTGGTAGCAGTGGTAGGGAGCCAGTCAGAGGCCAAGGCAGGTGAGGACAGGCAAGCGATCTGCAAAGCGAAGTAGGTGGGAAGAGACTTGATTGGAGCCCAGATTAGTATGTTTTTATTTTGTATTATAACATTATGGTCAAGGAAGATACTCACTTTAGTGTTAGTGACTTCTATCTACAGTCATAACAAAAAAATGTTTATATTCTGGAACTCCCTGGTGGCCCAAGGGGTTAAGGCGCAACCTATGAAGCTATCTGCAGCTACTGCAGCATGAGTTTGATGCCCAATCAGGGAACTACCCACATGGTGCAGCAGACTTCTCCTAATTTACCCGTTGTTCCCCTCAGCAGTGTATTTCAGTCAATTTGCCTGTTCTGTTCCCCACTCTGTCTCTGGTGAATTCTCTTAACCCCCCCCCCCCCACACACACACCTCTGGTCTATACTTCAGTTCTTGTATACATAAATAAATAAATCTTAAAAAAATGTTTATATTCTCTTTTTTGGAATTTGTGGTAAGCTCAATAAAAAGGCTCCCCAGATATCTCCACACTATAATCTCTGGAACTGTCAATGTTAGTTTACACAGCAAAAGATCCTGTGTAAAATTAAGGATCTTGATTATTTAAAATTAAGGATCTTAAGATGGGGCATTTTTCTGGGGTTATTGTAGTGGATCTGATATACTAACAAGGGGCCTTATAAGAGGGAGGAAAAGGACTAGAATCACTGGAGACATGATGATGGAAACAGAAATTGGAGTAATGCACTTTGAAGATGGGAGAAAGGGCCACATGCCAAGGACTCTGGAGGGCCACTAGGAGCTGAAAAAGGCAAGGGAAGGTATTCTCCCCTCAGAACCGCCAAAGAAAGCTCCCCTGCTGCCACCTTGATGTTAATCAAATGAAGCTGAATTTGAATTGTAGAGAACAAAATTGTTTTTCTTAAACTATTAATTCTTGTTCAATGGTTTTTTTTTTTGTTATAGCAATAATTTTTATAGCAGATAGGAAGCTAATACAGATTATATATTTAATATAACAAATTAAAGTGTTTCTTTATAAATTTTTCTTACTATCTAAGTGGAAATGGAAGAAGAGAATTGGGTAATGAACAAGTTCAGATGCTTATTGTTTATTTCAGTGATTTATTTGGAGTCTACTTTGAGTTTCTACATAGGATTTTATAGGGCACCAAGAGAGATCAACGATTTACTGATAAATGAGCCCACCTCTTATCTCTGTGAATTTGAACACTATTCAAAACTCAGATACAGTATTATGATATTTTAAAATCAATACTCATCATCACCTGTAAGGTACTTAGACACAGGCAAATATTAATGATATAATTAGGAAATAATAGTTGCTGGCTATTCAGAGGGCTTAACAAGATTATTTATTTAATCATCACAACAACACTGTGGATGGATACTTCTATTTTCTTCACTTTTTTGATGTAGAAAATGAAGGTTAAAAGTTGAGTACCTCATCAATTGCCATCCAAATGGCAAATGCTACAGCTGCAGTTTGCACATAGATTTCCTGCCTCCAGAACCAAATGAAACAGCAACCAAAGAGCCATCTGGTGGCAATGCCGTTTGTCTATAGACTTTACAGACAAGCTTTATGTGATGATAAATAATCTCTTCTTTTCATAAGGGCATTAATTCCATCATGGAAGGGATCTAGTATAATCTTAAATACTTCCCAAAGTCTGTACCATTGATTAAGGCTTCAACATAACCAATTTGGGGGAATGCAAAAATTTAGTCCACAGTATTCTTTTCCTGGACCTCCCAAATGTGTCTTTCTCATATGACAATAGCATTCATTCCATCCCAATAGCCCCAAAATTCTTGTTTCAGCATCAAGTCTAAAGTCTAAAATTCAAAGTATTTTCTAAATCTTATCCAAATTAGATATGGAGGAGACCCAAGTATATTCATCCTGAGGCAAAATTCCTCTCCAACTGTAAAACCAGTGAAACCTGACAAATTCAGTGCTTCCAAATTATAATATGGAGACAGGCATAGGAGAAGCATTGCTAGCTCAAAAAGGAGAAACTGAAAGGAAGGAAGGAAGGGGTGATGGATCTCAAGTAAGTTGAAAACTTAGGTAAATTTCATGAGCTCTTATGGTTCAAGAATTATTCTTTTTAGATTTATGTAGTATTTCTAGATCTTCTGTAGTGGTGGTGCTGTTTTGGTCTCTTATTCTTCTTGTAAGGGCATAAAATCATAAAGAAAACCCTCATGACATAATCTAGCCATGATCATCTTCCAAAGGTCCCACCTCCAAATATAATATCACTCTATATAGGGGTTTAACATACAAATTGGTGGAGGGAGGGAGACACAATTGTTGTGTCCAGAGAACAAATATCTTGCTTTAAAAAGTATTAAGATATGTTATATATACATAAAGGAATTCTATTCAGCAATCAAAAAAGACAAACTCATGCCATACGCAGCAATGTGGATGGAGCTAGAAGGAATTATGTTAAGTGAAATAAGCCAAAGGGAAAAAGAAAAATATCAGGTGGTTTCACTTACACAAGAATATAGGGGAACCAAATAAGCATCAGTGTAAAAAAAATAATAACAATGCAAAACACAACAAAGCAAAAACAGACAATTATAAATCAGAGATATCCTTCAGGGGAGGAGGAGGGAGAGGGATCAGAGGGAGGGAAAGAGGAGCACAGGGGACTGTGGTGATTGTGCACTGGTGCCTTGGGGAAGGAAATTCTGTGAGGACTCAATCTGAGGGGGTAAGGGGAAGCAAATATTGTTTAAAAATAAAATAAAATTAAATAAAAAAATAAATAAAATCATTGTGTTATAGTTATATTGAGAAGAAATATGTGCTTCGGCCATAGTTTCTGGTTAATAAATAAATTAATAAGTAAATGAATAAATATAAAACATAATATAGCATTCTTTTCAAAGTTTGTCCTCCTACCTCACTAAATAATTATATAACCATTAGCTAAGCCATTTTTTTCTATTCATAATAGTAACAATAAAAATATAGTTTGAATGTTCCTTTGGGCGAGCTATATTTTCAGGTTTCTTACATTTATTAACTCGTTTAAACAGATAATATTATTACTCTGCTTTATGGAGAAAAGACTGAAGTGTAGAAAGAGGCTAAAAGTAACATACCCCAAATAGCCTAGCCGAGGAGTCCAGCTCCAGCTTCTGCCAGTCTGATTCCAGAGCTAGATCTTTGTTGATTATGCAAACTTAGTAGAAAAAATTGACCAGAGGTCTTTCCTTCTAGAAGTCCCGAATTTAAAATAATTTTTGTGCTTTAGTGCAAAGTAAGCGTGCAGTGTTCAAATATTCCCCAATAGTGCCGAGTGGCAATTCCTCATGTTTTGAGTGATTTTATCATTTGTGAACTACAGCGATCACTCTATTTTTGATATAACCAGGACTTTCACATGTCATTAGCGGGAACACTGCATTTTGTGTCAATTGTCCATTATGGCATAATCTCCACCTTGGCTTGTGGAATCATTTTAAAATTTTTTTACAAAGCATTAGTTAAGGAAAGTGCTTTTAAAAATCATGCTCAACAAACCAAGGCATTAAAAAATAATAATTTCCTCAACTTCAGAGAGGTCCAGTATATTAAATACAAGGCTGACAATTAATGCCCATTGTTTAAATAGTGCCGAAATGATTATAGGCTCCCATGAAGGAGAAATTTGAAGTGGCCACATTTGGTACCAGGTGTCTGAGTAAAGGTGTTATTTATCTTGAGATGTAATTGGGGCCAGTTATGCAATAAAGAGGCTTAAACTTTATGCCTCAGCTATTATCACTGGGCCAGCCCCAACCCCTTTCATCAAACTCTGGCTCCATTACCATTACTAACAATCCTTTTCTCCCTGGGAGTTATCAATAAGATTATAGCTATTGTCAGAATCTGTTAGCCAGAAATTACTGACTCAGCATTTGAAGTTCAACAGCTGCAGGATTATGTCATTCAGCAAGACACTTTACTCTGTGTGTGAGTGAGAATTACAGTAATATGTAAATTTATGTATGTTAAATTATGTACTACGGATTTGTGAGGAATTGTTCAGCTGTTTTGAAGGTAGAAATCACTTTACTGATAGAAACTATGCAATCTGACTGCCATCTCCTGTTAAAAATTGCTGTGTAAAGAAAAGAGCTGGGTAGTTTAAAACCTAGAAGTCATAAATAGCATTGCTATATTAAAATATATACTGCTTTTCTATTTATGAATATAAGACTTATACACATAAGACACATACAGATTATAAATGCTGGCCAATAATTAGAGATCTAAAACTTTGGATAATTATTAAATCTGAGTGAAATTTTAAAGAAAATAATATGTAGTGTCAATATTTTTTCATTTATTCTTGGTGGCATTTTATCATTTTTAGTATTCTAACATAATATGGAAATACTGAATTATTTATTAAGTATCTGTTTAGAGTATGGAATATATTTGCAATGTTATGTGTTATTTTACTAGATGGGTAATTTAAAATCATTACTTAAACTCTTATGGTTCTGAATTCCTGGTATGGAAAACTCTGCAGCTAAGAGTATTTTAATGACCCTCACTTTAAACTAAGTCTTCACCATCTGTTCTTCCTTTTATTCTAATGCTAAAAGAAATTAATTTAAATGCACCATAAAAGAGCTATTTTATGTTTTTTAAATCCCTGTGTGTAGTTTAACTCTTAGTCTAAATGTACATTAGTGATCTCCAAAAACATCTGGAGGAAAACAGCTGTCTTTCGACTTCTATTTGGAGTATTTCCCAAGGAAGATAACTCATCCTAAAAGTACATGTATAGACACAAATGTCCCCTCTTCTCGTGCCCTTTTTAAATAATGTGATCACTATTAAACTAATTAAGGAAGGGGACTCTTTAATATAGTGCTGCCATAGTTTTATAAATAAATTGAATTTTATATTCTGGTAAACTTTTCTTCCCTTCAATACTTTATAATATGTTAGTCCTTAACAATTTTATTGAGGGCCTCCCCTGGTGGCCCAGGCAGTTGAGCACAGTGCTGTGAAGCTGTCTGCAGCCTCTGCAGTGCGAGTTTGATCCCGGCTGGCCGGTGAGGGTCCCACATGGCGCGGCAGACCTCTCCTGTCTTGCCCGCTGCCCCTCTCAGCAGTGTATTTCAGTCAGTCTGCCTGTTCTGTTCCCCACTCTGTCTCTAGTGAATCCTCTCACCCTCCTACACATCTGGCCTGTACCCCGGTTCTTGTATAAATAAATAAATAAATCTTTAAAAAAAATTTGATTGACTATTTTCTTATTTAGCCAAACCTTATAAAACACCATTTACAGAGAGAATAGAACTGACAGATACTGATTCTCAAAGACAAGCACAGCATTAACTTTCAAATGTTCAGGAAATAACAAGGGAAGCAGGATCCATGCAAATTCACAGCTCAGTTCTTGACAGCCTTTGGGAAGTAGCAGCAAGAGCTAGTAAGGAGAGAGGTTTCCAGGATGGTAATAGCTAGAACTTTTTGGTGCGGTAACTCATGCCAAATGTACTTTTTAGTTTCTTTTTTTTTTTTTCCCTGTTCTATATTATCACAAACTAAGGTAGGCTGTAAATGACATTAAATGTACGACACTATACTTGCACAAACGACATTATGGTAAATTTAACTTTTTTATGATCGCTTTGGGGAGACTAGGCATCTGTACTTGATGCTGTTACCTTGAGAACTCCAGCATGGTGTGCAGAGGTGTCTGCGGGATGCATTCTCTGTCATAGTAAAGACACCTCACACGGCTTGCTGTACCAGGAGCTGTGCCCTCTGTCAGACTTGCTACATGGCACCAACATTGTCTACATTTGCATCTGTGGGTAAAGCAGCTCTGTTTTCAAGTTCTCCAATTACAGGATGACTGCCTGTCTAGGTGTCAGGGCTTGGCACCAATTCTTTCCTACAACATGCCAAGGCATTAAGTGACAGGCATTCCAGGTAATGACTGTGACTTTGGGTACAATTGTGCCACTACCTCTACTTATGTTCTTGTATTTCTCTCTAGAATTCTTGGGAAATAGTCTGGTCTAAAAGAAAGAGACTGTGACTAATAGATCAGGAAAGCTAAGTGACGTCATAATTACAGGAGCTGGAAGAGAAGGCATGGAGGGGTAGAATTGTTTTTCCTGAAGATTACTGAATTCTAGAAGAAAAAGTATCAATTGATGTGACATGTATAAAAATATAGTTTTTAACTGAGCTATTGAATGTCTAAATAGTATTAGTATAAAATGAATAGTAAGGAATATGATGTTGTGTTCAGTAAGTAGAACCATGCATGCTAAGACAAATACAGAAGGGGGAATACAAACAAAAATTTGGAGAAAGAGGGCCCACAACATTTAGGAAAAATAGAAAAATACATAGAGAGTGGTGAGAAAGAACAGGGGTAGAGTCATAAATGAGAAAGACAGGGAGGCCACCATTCCAGCAAGGACTGGTTGAATTTTCTCATATTCAAGTTGAACATTATAACCAATTGTTCACCTGGACTATGGCTTCAGATTATTATCACTCTTATCTAGGACTTTTTGCCTTTTGTCAATTAACTGTGTTTACAGATACTAAGTTGCTTTAAATCCTGAATTTTTATAATAGGCACTGAAACTTCAAATACCTTCAGAATCCAGAAAGGAAGTATAAATGAATTAAAGTCTCTCTGTGAGACAGAACAAAACAAAGAGGAAAAAAAACAACAGCAAAATATATCCAACAGCCAGAAACAAAATAATATTGTCTTTATTTTTACTGAAATGTGACTTACACACTATAGGGGCAGAAAGGGCTCGGTGCAGGTTTTCTGATCCAGCAGATGGTTAAGAAGGGTCTTGGAGCCCTTGGTCGCTTTCTCAGGCTTTTATTGAGATTTGCATGTAGTGTGGCAAACAGGTACACAGCACACAGCGGTGCCTGGGGGCCAGGAGGCCCAGGCAAGTCTTCACTCTGAGTTTTTCTGGCTTCTTTCTCTTCTGGCTTTCTTTCCCCCACTCTCTCTCCTGCCTCTCCTGCTTCTTCTTCTCTTGGTGGCTCTATCAATACTCCTCCTATGGCCCACAGAAGTAGCAAAGAGATAGTTTGCAACAATGTAACAACTGCAGGTGCCCCATCAGGCGGGGCAATCCTAATGGTGGGAGGGCAGGAAAACCTGAAAAACTATTTACCCTACATAAACAAACCCAAGCACAGATGCTCACATTGCACCAAAAAAACAAAAACCAAAAAACAACAACAACAAAAAAACAAACAGGAAGAAAAAAGTTGCTTTTTTGGTTAAGATATGTAATGATGTTAAGATATGTAATGATGTAAGACATTATGGCAGGTCTTGCATTTTTTTATTGTAATATGAATACAGAATTCAACCTTCTTTAATTTGGAGGGATTTAGATTAATCCAATTTTAAAATGAAAAAACTGTTCACAGAGGCAGATATTTATGGCAGCCTTTATAAATAGAATCTTTGATTACTGATTTTTTTCCTGGAATACTCACTATTCTGAGATTGGTGAAAAATTCTGACACTCAGCTTCATCATATTTGTATCTTAATACTGTACTAAAGTTTGGAGTTCCCACTTCTAACTTTTACTCACAGTTTCAACTTTATTGGAGAATGGGAAAGTTAACCTATTGGTTCAATAATCCTAGGTATGAACTTGTTAAAATAAATATATATATGTATGTATATGAACATGTAGCATTTTGTAATACTTCTTGTTTGTTCTTAAGAGCTGGGAAGTTTTTTAGTTCTGCCTGGTAATAGCAATTGGCAAACTGTGTCTCCCTCTAGTGATACAAATCACAGTTCTTAAAAAAAAATACAGTAAAAATGTAATTCTCTGAATATTCTTTTTTTTTTTTTAAGATTTATTTATTTATGCAATTACTGGGTACAGTCAGAAGCGCAGGAGGGTGAGAGAATTCACCAGAGCCAGAGCGGGGAGCAGAGCAGGCAGAGGGACCGAAGCACACTGCTGAGGGGAGCAGCGGGCGGCAGGAGAGGTCTGCGCGCCATGTGGGACCCTCCTCTGGAGGCCGGGGAGTAGCCGGGGATCGAACTGGCGCTGCAGAGGCTGCGGGCAGCTCAACCGCTACGCCACCAGGGAGGCCCTCTCTGAATATTCTTTCATCTGGGAAAAAGCATGTTGTTAAAAATAAAGTAAGCATACTTTAAAGTTTTCCTGGAGTTTGACTGCCATAGAAGGAAATTAGGAGACCATGGTCTTTCATTATGGTTTTGAGGTAGGTGTTTATTCTATATGATTATGGTCATATAATCATCTATGTAATCATATAATCATATGATCATTTTAAGTTTTTGTTGTACATGGCTCTCTCCAAACATATTTTCTCATTAAATACAATCATACTGGATTAGGGATCTTCTTAATGGCCTCATTTTAAACTTAATCACTTCTTAACTTATTTATTTTTAAAGATTTACTTATTTATGCATACAAAAACTGGAGTACAGGGCCTCCCTGGTGGCTCAAGGGTTTAAGACACAACCTATGAAGCTATACGCAGCCACTGCAACATGAGTTCGATCCCTGGCCAGGGAGCTACCCACATGGCGCAGCTGACCTCTCCGGTCTTGCCTGTTGCTCCCCTCAGCAGTGTATTTCAGTAGATCTGCCTATTCTGTTCCCCACTCTGTCACTGGTGAATCCTCTCACCCTCTACACCTCTGGCCTGTACTCCTGTTCTTGTATGTATAAGTAAATAAATCTTTAAAAAAAAGAACTGTAGTATAGACCCAGAGGTGTGGGTGTAAAAGGATTCACCAGAGACAGAACGGGGGACAGAACAGGCAGATGTACTGAAATACACTGCTGAAGGGAGCAGTTGGAGAGATAGGAGAGGTCTACAGCACAATGTGGGTCAGCTCCCTGGCCAAGGATCATAGTGCTGCATCTTAACCCCTTGCACCACCAGGGAGGCCCCTTAATCACCTCTTCAAAGACCCTGTCTCCAAAGGCAGTCACATTTCAAGGTACAGAGGATTAGATCTTGAGTCTAAACATTTGGGAACCAGGGATGGGGAGACACAAATTCATAATATAGCCATAGGGAATATTGCTTTCAAAATGACTAATAAGCAAAGTATATTGATATCCCCTTACTGGTTTTAGGATACCTAATACCTATGCCTGTGTACTATGTTGAGGACTTTTCACTAACTAATAATCTGTCATTAGTCAGGTACAATAATAATGCCCAGTTTGCAGATAGGTGAAGCCTATTAAGTCAGAAAGCAGCCCTGGGAAGTGAGGGCAGTCAGTTCCTCCCAACCTCACCTGGGCCAGCAGACTATTTCAGGAATTCCTGGACACCTACAAGGTGCTGCCCTGCACTTATACTCAAACTCCTTTAAGTTTACTTAACCCCTTCATTAAAATGCAGGTTCCTGGCCTCAAGCACTTTTGGGAGTCCGGAAGTGGGGAGGAATCTGCATTTTAAGAGGAAACCTCAAGGGAATTTTATGTCTCTGAAAGTGGGAGGATTCCTAGAATTATTTTGTAAATTTTATGAAACTTTGCTTCCTTAATTTCCTGATTGCAAAATCTAACAACCTTCACTGTCTTATGGGTGGGGGTTATTTGGGGGTGACATTAATTTATTTAACCAATATTCACCAAGAGCTGTTGCTAGATTCTGTGGGCTTACAAGAATAAAGCAGATGCAAAATGTCAAAGACCCTACAATATTATGTTGATGTTATTACGTTTTAAAATATTCTTTCAAATAAGGTATTTTGTACTATATTCTATTTTTAAAGGTTCTATTTTTCATATGTGAATGATTCCCTTATTTTTATTCAGGAATGTCTTTATAAATAATATATTTTAGTTAACTCTTAATTTCTGGTAGAAAGGTGAATAACATGTATTATTATCTATAAATAATTGAGACTATGTTTTTGAGCAAAGAATAGTAAAAAAAAAATGTATGCCAGCTGCTGCTATTAGTCAAAGCTTGTATTGCTCTTGGGTTTTTATGAATGTATTGAAGTGTGCAGGTGCATGTGTATTTGTGATCCAGATAAAAATGCCAAACCTATCATTAAAACAGTTCTTTAAAAACACATCATTCATTTCATGATGTGTGAAAATAATTTCACTAGTTTCTAATCTCCTTCCTCTGAAAATTTGGTGGGAGGAAAGAGCTGCCTTTTGCTCTTCACCCCTGGACTCTTTTCCTTTGGAGGTAATGCTGGGACACAGAGGTTAGCGGGCAGGTCTTGGACATGGGATGGGTTCATTCAGACAAGCCATTGGCGATGACTCACAGTGGGTCCTGTGGGTGTCCATGTGATGCAGACTGTGTTCCAGAATCTAGCATCTTCCTGAAGACCCACCTCCCATTTTGTCTTCCCTTGCTCTCCACCTTTAACTCTACACTTAAGATGAAGTCAAACTTCATGTGCGGAGACATCAGCCAGATAATAAGTGACAAAGGCAGAAGGGAGCCGGGCTTATTTGTCTTTAGCTCTTCATACATAAATTCTCTAATTCTACATTGAGTTCAAAGTGTTGGTGGGGTGGAGTCTGGTAGAAAATGTGAGCATTTTTCCTTCTTTTCCTAACTCAGAGACTACAGAGATTTGGAGTGAGTCCTGCCCCAATACAGAGTCAATAGGGGGAGCATAATGTCTGGAGAAAGTGCAGGGCCGTGGTAGGTGCATGGCATGGCACAGGGAACACTTTTTGTATAGGGAGAAAATTGTTAGTGCTTATTGTTTTTAATTTTGTATCTTTTAATTTTTTTTCTTTTAGAGTGGGTCTAGTACAGTCATACACATTGTTCCAGGGCAGCCCCATAGTGAAAGGGGACAAAACCCAAAAGTAGACACTTAGCAAGAAATGAAGGGGAAATAAAAAAAAAGGCTTATTTACAAAGGCAGCTAGAAAAGGGGAACAGACAGTGAGAGGGAGAGAGTGGTCAAATACCTTCCATCCTGCTAACAAGGAGTGCTAGGGTGCAAGCTGGGGCCACAGAAGCAAGAGAACCCAAGCCTGCATGTGTTCAGTTCTATGTCAAGCCTGGCGGCTTGCCTCGGCTCCACACTCCTACTCCAAAGTCCTGACTGGGTCCTTTCAGAATGTTCTTCCTTGGGTAACAGGAAAGAATACTGTCCTAGCTAGTTCTTGCTAGTTTTTTTTTTTTGTTGTTGTTGTTGTTGCTTTAGTTTTGTTTTGCTATCTTAGATAAAATGTAATTTTTCCAGTGTAAAGTTTTCATATCCATTCAGAATTCCCCATGCAATTTGCTCAATAGCATTTTATGCTCCATTTCCCAAAAGTTACCCTAACATTCTATGTGTTCCATGTCTGTTTTGGTCAATAGACTACAAGCTATATAAATAGGGAATTTGTTTTTTTCACCAGAGTGTCACCAGGACCCAGCACGCCTGCCTTGCACATAATATGCTATGTAAATATTGGCTTATTTATTGATTGATGTCTTTGAAAGCCCAGTTGGTAGTAGCCAGGCTGCCTCTGACTCCACTCTGTTTATGAGTGACCCAAGGAGCTACATTAATTTAACTTACCTGTTTTTCAAGCTAAACCTGAAATTGATATTTGATTCTGGACTGTTCTAAGAGGATCCTAAATAAGCATGCTTTTCAAATTCATAGAGGAGAAGTTTGTAAACTGTGTTCTAGGACTTGAGGGATTCTTGGATATGGTTTATCCTTTTCATTTAGAGTGGGTCTAGTACAGTTATACACATTGTTCCAGGGCAGCCCCATAGGGAAAGGGGTGATGGGGCGGGGTGAGTTCTTATACCTGTGCCTAAGAATATGAGACAAAACCCAAAAGTAGACACTTAGCAAGAAATGAAGGGGGAATAAAAAAAAAGGCTTATTTACAAAGGCAGCTAGAGAAAGGGGAACAGACAGTGAGAGGGAGAGAGTGGTCAAATACCACTCTCCACATCCTTTGACTTTAACAAACATGTGGACAGCATTTACTGAGTTACAGGCACAGTTCTAAGCACTTTACTGAAATTACTTCAATTCCCATGATACTGCTAAGTGGGAATGTAGGATATTTATCACTTGGGGAAACTGAGGCACAAACCAAGCAAGCTCCTTGATCAATATAGATTGCAAATGGAGAGCAGGGCTGGAAACCAGTAATCAGCCTCCAAAGGGATGCTCTTAATATCTACAGTATAATACTACACTTAAAAAAAACACTTATTTGGGCCTCCCCGGTGGCGCAGCAGTTGAGCGCTGGGTTGTGAAGCTGCCCGCAGCCTCTGCAGCGCTGGTTCGATCCCCGGCTGCTCCCCGGCCACCAGAGGTGGGTCCCACATGTGCGCAGACCTCTCCTGCCGCCCGCTGCTCCCCTCAGCAGTGTGCTTCGGTCCTCCCTGCCTGCTCTGCTCCCCGCTCTGGCTCTGGTGAATTCTCTCACCCTCCCGCACTTCTGACTGTACCCAGTGCTTGTATGTATAAATAAATAAATAAATAATCTTTAATAAAAACCACTTATTTTATTTATTTATGTGTATAAGAGCTGGGGTGTAGGCCAGAGGTGGAGGGAAGGGGCAAAGAATTCACCAGAGACAGAGCAAGGAGAACAGGCAGATTGACTGAAATACACTGCTGAGGGGAGCAGCAGGCGAGACAGGTGAGGTCTGCTGTGCCATGTGGGTAGCTTTCTGGCCAGGGATCGAATTTGTACTGCAGTGGCTGCCTATAGCTTCATAGTGCTGAGACTTAACCCCTTGCGCCACCAGAGAGGCCCCTAATACTGCACTCTTTACATGACAACTTGGTACTTAAATGTATTGGGGTGGTGAGCAGTATAGTTCAGCATTAAACTTAAAAATTGCCATGCTCTAGCACACCTGACTCAAGCTCTCAAGTAGTTTTCAGTGTCTGTGTTTTACTTTAGTGGTTCCAACCCTGAGCTGTGACTTTGTCCGCACTTTTTGGGTTGGTCTGTATATATGTACAAAGCACTACACACAGCAAGCTTGATTTGAGAAGGAAGAAGGCCAACAAAGCCTCCAGGAGCATCACTGTCTGTGGTGTTGGTCTTGGTCTTTGGTTCCAGTTACCCTTAGTCTGCCCAGCAGCCTCGGAATGCAGTTTTTTCTCCCCTTCTTACACCAAGGACAGCATTGCTGCCACTTCCCTTCGCAATCAACTTTTCATCAATATGTCATCTTCCAAACAGAAAAGCATGGAGTCCATCAAAAGCAATGTTAAATTGTTCTTGATGTCTGCTAGTCTTGAAGAGAACAAGCACGTCCATAAGTGTCGCTCCTGTCAGCTCTGCAAATCCCAGCTCTAAAGTCTGAAAATTTATGTTTTCATAATGCTTAGCGCCTTACCTGGATGTGTACTCACACTTAGTGTCACGCAAGTCCAGGCTTTACACAAGTTTATGGCATTGAGGAATAAGGCATTTTGTTTTCTGGATGCATCCAGCCAAGTCTGTCTGCCCTAAATGGAGCAGGAGTTTCATGTGAAGATAGGAAATAAGGGTTTTTTTTTTTTTAATAGTAGCATCAAATTGCATGTGCAAAGCACTAACACACAAACCTATCGTAGAATTATAGAGCAGCTCCGAAGGCTTAAGAAAAAAAATCTATTGTGGTTTTCCAGTACGTGTTCTGTTCACAGAACACCCCATAGGATACATGTCACGTGGTAGCCTGCAGGGTTTCATAAATAGAAAAATGGAGGTGTCGGGGGTCTCAGTCATTTTTGCAGCGCTGGCAGCTGATAGGGGGTGTGCCGGCAAGAACAGAGCGCGCACCATCTGGGTCCGGGAGGACGCGCCTGGAGAGACGCGCCGGCTCTGCGCTCCACAGCAATGCGGTCTTACTCCATTTTGCAGCTTCCCACTTCCCATCTGTACTCACCCACTGATTTCTCAAAGAATAATAATAATAAAAAAGTTTGGCACACAATTCAAGGAAACACGAATCAGGAATATATGGCACCCCAGCCCTCGGTTTATCCAGTGGTGGAGACACATGGCCACCGCGGCCTGGCTGCCTTGTCGCACCCATTCTTGAAGCTGCGACCGGCCTGACCCGCTGGGGCTGTGCGTTTTGCCACACGGTGGGTATCAGATGCCTAGCTGTACTTTGCAAATTGCCAGGAAAATGTTTTCTTTTTCCTTTCATCTTTGCCAGTGCTGCCTTCAGATTCCAAAAGGCATCTTCAGAAAGCTGGTAATTAAAGCTATGGAACCCGAGCATGAGTAATCATTACCTATTTTGCTTGGGTGCTGTCCTTTAGAGAAAACGATGTGCTTGCCAGTAATTATTAGGTTGTCACCTTGTCATATTATTCTTCCTGGAATCTCAATTTGAGGATAAACGTTAGACAAATCTTAGCTGTTCAATCCACTGATTCAAATAAATTTAGTAATCTGGAAAACAACAACAAATGAAAAAACCTAAGTGGCAGTTATTTCTGAATAGAACACAACTATATGACTGCTTTAAGGATAGTTTAAAATGGATACTTAGTAAAATGGCAGTTTATCTGTTAATAAACACTCTGAAGCAGCCAGGAATTCAAATTCTCACAGCATATTTTGTGGAATGATGTCTAGATTCTGCCATCTTGTTAAAATGCTCCTACATTGCTCATAGTAATAGCTTTTTATTGACTGATGAGTGAGTCTTTATTGCTTATGGATGAATTGCTGCAAATCCAACTTCACCAAGGCATACATAGTTCTAAACAATAAGTACTTGCTGATGGAATGTTTTTTGTTAGCGTGCTGAGGA
>NW_023601262.1:0-21613 GCF_014898055.3 Talpa occidentalis | reverse complement strand
TTTTCTAAACCTGGAAAAGTATGTGAAATATGGCCCAAACAACTGAAGAGTCTCTCTTCTCTTGCATCATGAGAAATCACAACTTATCTATACAGGATACATATGTAAACAAACTGCTTTATATTCAAGAGGCAAACTGAAGGACTGCCCTGGAACCATGATAGCATTGATTATTCAGACCCATAATAATCCTCATGCCATCAAGCCCAGATTCCATCCCCTAGAATATACTACTGAAAAAAGAACTGCACTATATTCTCTGAATATTTTTTTATAACTCTTTTTTTAAATTATTTATTTATTTATTTATTATACAAGCACTGGGTACACTCAGAACACTCAGAAGCGCGGAAGGGTGAGAGAATTCACCAGAGCCAGAGCCGGGAGCAGAAGCAGGCAGAAGGACCAGAAGTACACCGCTGAGGGGAGCAGCGGGCGGCAGGAAGGGTCTGCGTGCCATGTGGGACCCTCCTCTGGTGGCCGGGAAGCAGCTGGGATTGAACCGGCTGCAGAGGCTGCAGGCAGCTTCGCAACCCAGCCGCTCACCATTGCGCCACCGGGGAGGCCCCTCTCTGAATATTTTTGAAATAACCAATGTAACCATCTTCACTGACAGGTGAATATATTAGTTTACTTAGAAGTAGAGGAATTAACTGGCATAGATTATAGTTATTCAGAGTCATCATTTGCTGAGTTCTTGTTAACATATGTATCACAGACCTTACATTTTCATTTAATTATCTCAACACCCTATGAGGTAGGTATAGATTAGTATCCTAATTTACAGAACAGAAACCTGAGGCTCAGAGTAATGACAAGTTTACCTAGCTTTCTAAGAGCAGACCATGAAGCCAAGATCCTAACCAAGACTCCAAATCCTAAGCAGCATTATTCAGTTGTACAGTCGCTGGAGGACTCAAGAATTTATTGTACTTTATGGTGCTCTATGTGATCCTTTATAGGTACAGTAACTCATTAAATCCAACATCAGCAATAGCAACAATTTGTACTACATGAAAGAAATCTATATTGTCAATTGTAGTGGGGGAACCATTCATTAAGAGAGCAATCTTCATGTCAATTATTGTTTCATTTTTTGATTTTCTTTTGAATCCCTTTTGTCTTTCCTCTAGGAAGTTACATTTGTTATCTGATGCCTATGATCCTTCTCTATACAGTGTTTGCTTAATAAGTAACTGGCAATGAATCTTGGTTACATATCAAAAGAATTTCAAAGATAAATTAGTTTATTGATGCAAGGTGCTAAATTAAATAATTTTGTTATGTATTCATGTATTTCCACTAGAAATATACAATTAAATACAAACTACAAATGAGGTGTTAATCAAATTCCATGGTTCTTTCCCTGAAATACTTCTTTTAGTTGGACTAAAAACAGCGTGCATCCACTAAATACACTGTAGTTCAGAAAGTTAGTTAAAACAGTTACGTCTTAGAAAATATGCTTCAGGGTGGGGGGAAGAAAATATGGTTAAAAAAATTAAAAAAAAAAAAAACACGCTTCATTCAATAGTTCAGAGCCAGACACTGAAATAAAAAATTTACTTTGCTAATTACAGGCCAAAATTTCTTCTTCATTGTGTGCATATGTGTGTGTGTGTCTCATCCTTGTAACCTTTGTGGGATTTTTAGCTCACAGTGGGTTCATAGGCATCCAACAATCCTTTACATTTTAGTGTCTGAAGATTTCACACCAGCTGAGAATGGAGAGCACCTGCCTGTTACACAAGGAATAGAGGTGCTTGGCTGTTGTGTATTTTTCAGTTTGTGTCACCCCATTTGGAAGAAGGCCTGGTGAAGACAGGTGGCTGCTCCAGGAAGACTGACACAGTAATTTTCTAACTCTAAGCTTTTCAAATTATGGGACCTGCAGAGAGTGGTATTAAAGCATTGCTGCCTGGAGGATGCAAATGATTAAATTAAAACCCCCAGTACAGCAGCATCTGAGGGTGAGCCATGCATTTGGAGGGGAGGTGGTGATTTACATGGTATTCTACTGGAGACAGCCAGATCACACTCACATTGTGGGGCACTCAAGGTCTATGTATACTCAGAGCAAACAAGCAAAGATGAAGATGCCTTGACTGGTAACAAGACTTCGATATTCCTGAAGGCCAGTACTAGATCCAGCACAAGATTCCAGGAAGTGACTCTGTGAGGTGGGAATTGGCAGGGTTGAGCTTCAAATACAAAGCCCAAGTAGGCACTCAGAGGTAAAAAACCCAAAGCTGAACTGTGTTGACACATTTGGTGAGACTTATTTGGTATTAAATCTTCTCTCCAGTTGACAAATAAAAAAGTCAAAGAAAATAAGGATTAAAAGGCAGTGATTGTAGAGAAGCATGTATTTCATAGGGATGGTATGAATGGGAATGATTTTTATATTATTCTGTTGATCCTGGTCAACTCAAAGAAGGAACTGGACAACTTTCAAAGGTAAAACTGATGTGAGAGCTTATTATGGGGGAAAAGGGGACACAGAAACTTGATTTCAAGATGAGGCAGTAGCCATTTTGGCATAAGTCCCTATGGCCAAACTGCCAGATTTGCCAGAAATCTTAAATTTGTAGTTTAAATAATGTTGTTCTTATTAAGCCAGAAACATTCTCAAAAGGTTAAAATATAACTTCTTTGATTCTTTTTTTTTTTTTTAAAGATTTGTTTCTTTTTGTACAAGAGCTGGGATACAGGTGAGAGGCACAGGAGGGTGAGAGGATTCACCAGAGACAGAGCAGGGAGCAGAACAGGCAGACGGACCCAATACACTGCAGAGGGCTGCTGCGCCATGTGGGAATCTCCCTGGCTGGCCGAAATCGAACCTGTGCTGCAGAGGCTGCGGACAGCTTCACAGTGCAGTGCTCAACCCGCTTTATAGCCTGCTTTATAACAGCTCTATTTCAGGTAAGGGACAAGAACAGGAATTTTAAAAAATCCACAATTGTACACTTTTTCTCCAAATCATTTTCTGCTTACCATATAAAAACAAACCTCTTCAGAATTCACTTGTAGATAAATAGGGATGCAATATTAAGGATGGAGTGGAGAGGATCTGACCTACAGGGAAGACTATTTTTGTCTTTGTCAAGAGCCCCCATCACTGCAGCTGAACTGCTCTCATCCCTCATTTCTCAACTAAACTCTTGGTTGTCCTAGAAAGAACTGAGAAATGACTTCAGGGCTTGGGGTTAATGGAAAAAGAAAATGTTATATTTCTGAGGGAAAAGACAACAGATGTCCCATCAAAATGCATCTGACCCTATAAAATGCTCCAAATTTCTGTATGTTTGAGGGCAAATTATTATATTGTGGTTTCTTGCTTAATCACACTTGTTACACAAAAGACTGATGCATATAGCTAGCTTATATCTTGAGATGATCTTGGAGTCATACAAGATTCCCCAAACCCTATATATGTGAGTTTACATTTAAATTACTTTCATCCCTAAAAATGGGATCTAAAATTCATTAGAAAGGGTCTGAAATTCTAGGTACTATTAGTGCTGTTTCATGACCATCACATTTATATTTATAATGCTACACAGATTTTTTTCAATTTATTCCGAATGGCACGTAAGTTAGTCATAAGAATTAAATAAAACAATTCCATTATTCTTTACCCACTTTTTTGTTGACACAATGAAAACTCCTAATAGTAGGTGTTTTCTAAAGGGCTCTTGCCTGGGCAAAGTAGATGATGAAGGAGGCACCATTGTCTCCTCACTCTTTCCAGCCATGGGGGGTTAATGCAGTCTTACATCTGGGTTGGGTGTGTGTGGGGAGTTGGCAAGGATAATGTTTTATTGAAGAATATATGACTGGTTTGGGCAGGGTCTCATAGCCACATTTCCATTTTGGGGAAGATGAAACAGAGAAGAATGAGGTACCAGAACATGTTCTATGCAGGATTAATTTGGGAAGTCTCAAAGAAAAGTGTGGGTCTGGGACAACTCCTGGGATTGTGTGGCAGTCCCCACTCCTGGGTCTGTTCATCAGGAGATGGGATCTCTCTCATAGCTTTTCTCTTAGTTACTGAACATGCCATTCACTGGCTCCTTCAGATCATCAGACAAAAGGAAGACTCGACTCTTTATTAACTGAGTTGCCTTATCTTGTTTAGGAAAAGAATTTCAAAGTGACATAAGAAATGACATGCTTTTTTAAGACCAGGTTTCCATGACCTGGTCCTGCAACTGGAACCCAGAAACCAAGCCTACCTCTCCTTAGCAATCATCTCTACTCCTCTCAGCCTCCTCTAGCACTCTTGGTACTATTGCATTTCTTTGCCAATCTCTCAGCATCACTGCCCTGAGAGAACCATTTCTTTCTTGAAACACTCCCCTCTCCTGGCTTTCACAGCATACTCTCACTCTCTGGGTTTCTATTCTGCTTTTTCAGTCCCTTTCCAGACTCCCCATTTAATCATCTATAATTGGTGGTGCTCCTTCTGGGCTTGGTGCTAAGCTCCTTTCTCTTTGTAGGCATCCCCTCCTAAGAGATCACAATTATTCCTATGGGTTTTAAATATGATCTATTTCTTCATTTAGATAGTTCTCAAATGTAAAGAAAAGCATTCAAGTTTATTCATTCAACATTTACTGAGCAACTTGGAGTACAGAAGTATGCTTCTATATTCTCATTTACAAAAAACTTAACATCCAGTCTTACCCACCTAGTCACTTAAGACTCCTCTTTGGTAATCTCCATCCTCCACCTTGCCAAGCTGTCAACAAGTCATACAGACTTGTTTCTTCTGTGTATTTCACAACTTCTTCTCTTTCCTTCCCCATGGTTAAAACCTCATTCAAAATCTTTATCACTTTGTGCATAGGGTGAAAATAGCCTTTTACCTGACCTTCCTCTCTTCAGAGAATACTGAAACCAACTCATGTTCAAACAGAGTGAAGGTGGAAGTTGTATACTCTACAATTATTACTTGGTGCCTATTATGGGTCTAGTGCTGGGGATACATGTTGGGATCACATTGTCCTGGCCTTCAAGTTGTTTCTAAGTTAGTGGAAGAGACAGAGCAGTAAGCGAACCACTCTTGCAATGGGATAAAGGCAGTGATGACTGTATGTACACAGGTATCATGGAAGCACCTGGGATAAACCCTCCCTCAGTCCTGTTGATCAGAGAAGATCTCCCTCTGGAAGTGAGTCCTGAACTGAAGGAAGTAGGGGGAGAGTTAGCCAGAGGGGTGTGTGCGTGTGTATGTGTGTGGTGGGCAGAATGTGGATATGAGGAAAATAAGCAAAAGCATAGTGAAGAGAAACTGCCAGTGCCTCCCCACCACAGGGTTTACACAGAAAAGTCATAAGGTCAGAAGCACTCTTTAGACTACTTCCTCTGACTATAGGTGGGAGAAGCGATGAGAGGAAAACCAGCAGGATGTTGTTGCATTCAGTAACCCAGACAACAGATGATAGCTTTGAATGAAGATAGTGGTACTGGGGATGGACAGAAATGGAATAATTGAAAACTACTGGCTTTGGTGAGTGATTAAATGGAACAGGGCTAGTTCACATATGATGTTGGTCATTAATTGGTCTGATTTTGGTGACTGATACAGGCCAATCATGACCTCCCTTGCCTCAGTTTCCATGTCTGTAAGAAAGAGATAACAATAACATACAGGATCATTGGGATGATTAAATAGAATTTATTATATGTGAGGATACCTGACATATAGAAAGTTGTCATTTCCTTCTGCAAACATTGTATTGATCTAATAATTTCATGCCCAGAATGCACAGCATTTCCCTGTTATTTTATTCTATTGAAACTAAACTCTTTTAGTGTGGTGTTTCTCAACTATTGACCATTAAAACCTGATGCCATTTTACTGAGCGGGGCTGTTCTGTGCACTGTGGGATGGCCTCTACCCACTAGATGCCAGTAGCACCCTGACCCCAGTGATGACAAATAAAACTGTCTCCAGACATTGCCAAATATCCCTGTAACTTGAGGGTCAGGTGGGAAGAGGTCAGCTAAGACTTAGAACCACGTTCTAGAACTTCCTGTCTTCTGCCAACCACAATTTCAATATCGCCTTCTATGCTAAAAATAGTTTTTTTTTTTATTACTTTCCCTCCATGGACCACCCCTATAGATAGGTAAGGTGGGTTACAATCTCATTCTCACTTTACACCATATAATTTCTCCACATCTTACACAATGCCTAGAATACAGCATTGTATGTCATCAAATGATATATTCATCAACTCTATTATTATTTTTTTAAAATATTTATTTATTTATTTATACAGCACTGGGTACAGTCAGAAGCACGGGAGGGTGAGAGAATTCACCAGAGCCAGAGCGGGAAGCAGAACAGGCAGACTGACTAAGTACACTGCTGAGGGGAGCAGCAGGAGCAGCAGGAGAGGTCTGCATGCCATGTGGGACCCTTGCTGGTGGCTGGGGATTGAACCAGCACTGCAGAGGCTGCGTGCAGCCGCGCAGCCCAGCACTCAACCGCTGCGCCACCGGGGAACCCCATCAACTCTATTATTCAGAGATTAAAGTGCAAACTTGTAGTGTGACAGTTCACACTGCAAAATCTATCCCCCAACTTCTCAGCTATATCTCATTATCTCCTATTATTTCCCAATCATCCTTTACTATAATACTATTTGCTTCCAGATGTCTACATTTCCTGAATCAAAGACCCCTTCTCAAATCCAACCATCACACCCACACAGAGAAAAATAACACAGGTTTGCCAACATTTTATTTTACCAGGTAGGGACACTCCAACAATAACAGCATCAACCACCCACCATCATTTTTTAAAGAGAATTGTAATAAAACAAAAAAAATAGAAAGGGATGTAATTTTTAGATAAAGAAAGCTTAAATGTAATGAAATTAATTTTATGAAAAGATTGCATTATTCTTATTTTCTTCATTACTCAGGAAACACAGATGCAGATTTCATCGTTTGGAAAATGCGGGTCTCATTTCTAGACAAACCGGACCTGATTTTTTTCTTGACCTGAACCTTTCGGCCATGCACTTCTGTATATCCCCACCCCATTACACAATTCATACACATCCCATGCCTGGGAACCTCTACTCTTCTAAAGTCAGCATGTAAAAATCAGTTGTGCCTAAACCAAGGCAATCATTCTTCTGGTTTACTTCTTGGGGTATACTTAACATGGTCCATAAATTGTATCATATTTGACTTGTTTCAGAGTTATGTTTATATAGATGACAACCAGAAGTATCTCGTCATCTCTGTAGAAAAGTATTTGCAAGTAAAGAGCAGGTATCCAACAAATATTTGCTGGATTAAGTGTTCAAATTGACTCTGGCTTTGGGTACTCATTTCCTTCTCCGGGGACACCTACTGCTGCCATCAAAATCACTGAAAATTTAGTGGTTTAAAACAGCACAAATTATAATCCTATAATTCTGTGGGTTGAAAGTCTGATAAGGCCTCATTGACCATATCAAGATTTTGGCAGGTTTTTTTAAAAAAGACTTGAAGGGATATTTTGTTTCCTTGTTTGTTTTTTTTTCCCCTATCTTGCAGGGGCAACCTGATTATTGGTAATGGCCCATTTCTTCCATCTTCGAAGCCAGCAATGTCACACTCTTTCAAAGTCACATCTCTCTGACTATGAATTCGGAAAGAATGTCTTATATCAAGGTCTTAGGAATTAGATTGAGTCCATTTGGATAATCAAGGACAATCTCTCCATCTTAAGGTCCATAATTTAATCACACCTGCAAAGTTACTTTTACCATGTAAGGTAACATATTTATCACTTCTGAGGATTAGGCTTTGGAGTTCTTGGGTGGTCACTATTTTACTTCCCAAACACACCCTCACTGTTCTTTCTTAATCCATAACCTTACCTCCATGAACATCTGACTCTGAGACTTGCTCAAGATTACAGAAAATTTAAATGTTAGAGACAGGATTCGAATCCAGGTTTATGTGGACACAAAGTTTCCTCCAACACCTTTTGATAAAGAAAGCAATGGCAGAACAACTGTTCTGGGAAGTGGGTGGTTGCCATGTGGACTGAAAATGTTTTATTCTAAAACACCTTTTAGATGACATTTGAAAATGTTCTGATGGTTCCCCCCATACCCTGGATATGTATAGTGCTATGTTCAAAGGCAAACGTTCATGGCCACACAAGACATCAGAAAGGCAGAATCTAAATTTGGCTCCAGCTTTTGTAACTCAGCTCTCTGCAGCTGAGTGACACTCATCCCTAGGTGTCAGTATATTTTTAGACCCTTGGAACCTTACACATTCACACAAATTCTGAGCTTTGATCTAAGAACACATTTCTCACAAGTTTCCTTTAGCTGTCACAGTGTTCAGATTTGCAAAGCCAGTGTAGAAAGGGCTATTTTTGTTTAAAAGTTAAGCATTGATTATATAGTGGTGAGTCATGGTTTGGGCATTTTAAGACTTAATTAATATAATAGTGCATGGTAAGTAGGTCTTTGTGGCAGAATTCATCACTTCTTACCACCAAACTGAAATCTAGAGTTCAGAGTCTTTTTTTCTCTAGCAGAGCTCAGGAGGAACTGTTTCTTATAGAAGAAATTTCCCTGACTTCCATTCACTGTGACCTATAGTCTGTTGAGGTGCTCAGATTATGTCTAAATCTGTCCCTGTCTTCAGAATAGCCTTTACCTACCCAAGGAGGATCATGCTGGCAAGGAATCATTTGTTTATAGGCAAGACTACATATGGTTGGCTCACATCACAGAAAGCATTTCAACACACATCCTCTCCCAGACTAAGTTTCTTTAACTTCCAACCTCCTTGTGCATAGAGACCACAATAAAGAAGAGTGCCCTCTCTCTCAGCTTTGTTGAAGTATAATTGACAAATGGAAATTGTATATATTTAAGGTTATACAACTTTAAGTTTTGATATATGTATATATTGTGAATAATCACCACAGTGAAACTAATTAATATATTCATCACCTCCCACAGCTACCACTTTTTTCTCTCCCTCTTTTATTCATTTGGTGTGGTGAGGACACTTAAGATCTACCTGCTTAAAAAAGGTTAAGCATATGATACATTATTGTTGATTATTGCCACCATGCTGTATATGAGATATTTAGAACTTATTCATCTTGCTTATTCATCTTGCTTAACTGAAACCATATACTCTTTACCATATACTCTGTAACATATACTCTTTTCCCCATTCTTCAGTCCCTGGAAACCACCATTCTACTCTGCTTCTATAAATATGACCATTTTAGATTCTGCATATATGTGAGACCATGCAGAATTTGCCTTTTTATGTATGGTTCTATTCAGCATAATGTACTGCATATTCACTCATGTTGTTGCAAATGGCAGGATTTCCTACTATTTAAAGGCTAGATAATATTCCATTCTAAATATATACCACATTTTGAAAGAGTTCTGTCTTGATTTAGGTTAGCAGAAGTATAATTGGTGATGATCCTCTATCTATACATGATTACCTGAGCATCAAATGCCCATGAAGTAGGGAATCCGGCCATTCTATCTATGCTACACCAAAGCTGCAAGATGCATCATGGGTTTACATGCATAAGATTTACTGATCATCAGGATGGATAAAACAGTTAGAGAGGTTGGGTGATAGTTCAGATGCAGGCTTAGTGAGATCACCCTGCTTCGTGAGACATGCTTTATATACAGGCAATGTACCTAGGAAGATTTGGGGCAAGAACCCACTATAGTTGCATAGTAGGGATGACAAACAACTAAGAAGTAAAACCAAATCGGTCTGATGAAATTAGCTAGAGAATATCTTATAAATTGTCTAATGATTCTACCGATAACCTTTTTTTCTAAAAGTCCACTATGGGAAATAAAAGTGTCAGAAGTTGGAGGAATGTGAAAGAAGCTGAGAGCTTTTAGAAATAATTACTGTTAACTGGAAATGTCACTCTCCCCACATCCCCATGTCTCCTTTTAGATTAGCAAGCAGCAGTGACCAGATGGAGGATGTGTGTTGAAATGCCTTTTGTGACGTGAGCCAACCATTTGCAGGAGTCAAGCTCCTCTTGAACAGATGGACAACCAATTTCCTGGGTTAAAGATCAGCCAGGCTCATTAAAGAAGCTGCAAGGGTTCAACAGTTAAAATTCCTTTTAGCCTCATATCCCAAGTGATGGAAGCATCTCTCTGCAAACTAAAAAAATGGTTAACCGGAGTTGGGGGATTTAATGGTCCACAATACTGATATCAAGGACAAAAAGAAAAGATAAAGAAGAATGAAATTAATGGTCATATAAGCCTAGTGCTATTACTCATTATTGACATGCTCTGGTATTTTTTTGGTGTGTTCCACTATAAACATATTGACTGGAAAGGAATAAGTGGAAGTTATTGTGTAAATGCAAGCTTCATTTGTTACCATTCTGAAACAAACATCACAGGTTGCATGGAGAAAAAAACTAATAGAGGTATCTTATCATCAGTGTAAAAGGATTAAATTAAAATAGAATACTTGAGGCTGTAACTCAAGGGGAAATATGTGAGGAGCTAGAGGTCAAAAGTTATGTTTTCTGAGAAAGATCAGATCATGGAAGATTGGATCAATATGTTCCTCTGATAGAACTGATATTGAGAAAGAGCCAAGTATTTATTATACGTTAGGGGAAGCCTTGTTTTAATGGTCTGGGAAATTGTACTTAAGAAAAAGCATTCACTATATGCGAAAGAATGAAACTTGACTACTACCTCACACCATGCAAAAAAACCAACTCAAAATGGATTAATGAACTAGACATAAGACCTGAAACCATAAATATATAGAAGGAAATATAGGCGAAACACTACGTGATTTGCATATCAAAGACATCTTTACAGACACATCACCCAAAGCAGTGATAGTGAAGGCAAAGATAAACAGCTGGGACTACATCAAATTAAAGAGCTTCTGCACAGCAAAAGAGACAATAGCAAAACAAAGAGAAACCCCACCAAGTGGGAGAAAATTTTGCACCCAACACTAATGATAAAGGACTGATCACAAAAATCTACAAAGAGCTGATGAGCCTCACAAAAAACAAAGAAAATAATCCAGTCAAAAAATGGGCAGAGGAGCAACATGGCGGCGAGGAGACGCTGCGAGTAAGATCTCCCATTAAAAAAAGTTAATAGGGAGGAAAAGCGGCAGGTCCCAGTGAGAACCGGGACACGGAAGATAAACGGGTGACGCCAGCAAACTGCCCGAAGAAGAAAGTGGCCATAAAAGAGGACCAGAAGGGAGGGAAGCGCAGAACCCTGCTCCCCTCCCCCGCCCACAGAGGCGGCACTCTCCGACCGGCAGAGAGGAGGAAAACAACAAACTAAAACGACCAACAAGAACAAACGACGCAGCGCAGCAAGCGGGACTGGGAGTGGAAAGGAACTATTGCAGCCACCACACCCCGTGAACGGGAGCTGTGGAGAACCCTGCAGGATCCTCCGCGGCGGTGAGCGAACGGCTCCGGGCACCATTAGAGAAGAACAAAGACCCCGGGAGATGCGCACACAGCCCGGGCTGCCGGTAAGCTTGCACAGCGCGCTTGGCGCGCTTGAAAAGCAAACGCGGACCGGGATCCCGGCTGCCCAGGTCCCCCGCGCCTGTGACCTAGGCTTGCGGGGAGACGCGCGGAGGCCCTCACCCTCACGGGGTGAAAGTCCCTCCTGAGTGAGCAGGACCAGGCGCCCAGGCACGGGAGCTGGGTGCAAAAGGCGCCATTCCCGCGCCACTGATCTGGGCTACAGCCCACGTCCTGGACCTGAGGGCTTTGAACTGAGACCCGGGGCACGAAATTCGGGGCGTGGGTTCTCCACGACGGTGGGGCACAAGGCAGACACAGCACCCCAAAGCCGTTGAGGTTTACCCTACCATTCTCGCTCTCTGTTCCCTGTCTCATGGGGGTGAGGGAGTTGAAAAACAGCCCCAAGGACAATAGGAGAGATCTCTGGCACCACCTAGCGACCAGAAAAAAAGTCACTACACCCCATAGAACAGGGAAATTTCTTAAGACTTCTTGAAAAGGGCAGAAGGCTTCTGGAGGACCCAGTGGCCAGCTGGGAAGTTAGCCCACGCCAGGCCCCTTCCAACCAGCAGTCAGAGCCCACAGAGGGAGCAGGCACCCACGTCCGGGGCAGACCGGGCACACAGAAGTGTATGCCTGAGACCGGATGTACAGGGACTGCGTCCCGCTTCGCCAGTTTAGAAAAGGGACATTTCTTCAGTAAAGACTTCCTGAAACCAGCAGAAAGCCCCCCCAGAAGCCAGAGATGGTTCCTGGAGGAGCCAGAGGGGAGCGGAGAAGTTCACCCAAGATGACGGCCACTCCGAGCAACACAGTGTCCCAATGCATACGACAAATTAGAAAACAGACAGTAGGGAGTAGAAGAACCACACGCAACCTAACAACGCCTCAGGAAAGAAGCACACCACAAAAAGAAAACCACCCTCCAGATTGCAACGACAGTAACATGGAAGAACTTCTGAGCCTTCCAGAAAGAGATTTAAAATTGCCCTGATTAAAAAAGTGGCAGAAGTCATAAAGGAAAACAATGATCAGAAGAAGGAAATTGAGTCCCTAAAGAGGGAAAACAATGGTCAGAACAATGAAATTGAGTCCCTAAAAAGGGAAAACCATGGTCAGAAGAATGAAATTGAGTCCCTAAAGAGGGAAGTAAAAGATGCAAGAGATCAAAGAATTAATGGAGGAACTAAAGAACTCTGGGAAAAGCAATGAAAGCAGAATAGATGAAATGGAAGAACGAATAAGTACTCTTGAAGACACAGAAATAAAAAGAACCAAAACAGAAAAGGAAAGAGAAGTACGAAGGAAAAAGAACGAAGAAAGACTTCGGGAACTATCTGACTCCATGAGGAAAGGAAATATAAGAGTTATAGGAATTCCAGAAGGAGAGGAGAGAGATGTAGGAACAGAGAAATATTCCAGGAGATAATTGAAGAGAACTTCCCAAATGCGAAGAAGGAGCTGAAAATTGATATACAAGAAGCAAGAAGAACACCAAACTTCCACGACGAAAGGAAAAACACAGCAAGACACATAATAGTAAAGCTCCCAAGAATCCAGGACAAGGAAAAAATAATGAAGCTGACAAGAGGGAAGAACAGATAACATTCAAAGGAAAACCAATCAGGCTGACATCAGACTTCTCTGAAGAAACACTACTGGCAAGGAGAGAGTGGAGGACATAGTCAACAGACTCCAAGAAAACAGATGCCAACCAAGAATACTCTATCCCGCAAAGCTCTCCTTCCTCTTTGAAGAAAGAATATGGACCTTCCCAGACAAAGAGAAACTCCGGAATTTCATTACGACTAAACCCCCACTCCAAAAAATACTACAAGGAATCCTA
Organism: Talpa occidentalis; assembly: GCF_014898055.3. Taxonomy (NCBI): domain Eukaryota; kingdom Metazoa; phylum Chordata; class Mammalia; order Eulipotyphla; family Talpidae; genus Talpa; species Talpa occidentalis. The sequence goes on along the minus strand of NW_023601262.1, from coordinate 8,219 downwards.
AAGCCAGAACCTCAGAGGGATGAATAACAACGAAAGAAGACCAAAAAAAAAAAAAAAAAGTTATTAAAAGAATAAATAAATAAAATCAAAGGAAAGACAAACACAATGGCAAATACAGATGCTAACATATCAAAATTAACTCTAAATGTAAATGGACTAAACTCTTCAATAAAAAGACACAGAGTTGCAGCCTGGATTAAGAAACAAAACCCAACCTTTTGCTCTCTCCAGGAAACACATTTAGCTACAAAAGATAAAAATAGGCTTAAAGTTAAAGGATGGAAAACAATCCTACAAGCAAATGGACCAAAAAAGAAAGCAGGAACAGCTATACTTGTATCAGATAAAAACAGACTTCAAACTCAAAAAAATAAAAAGAGACCCCAGTGTGGTCACTACATTATGATCAAGGGGACAATGCTTCAAGAAGAACTAACACTCATTAACATATACTCACCAAACGAAGGAGCACCAAAATATATCAGACAACTGTTGTCCTCTCTGAAAACAGACATCAGAGAAAACACATACGTAGTGGGAGACTTCAACACACCACTATCAACAATGGATAGATCAACAAGACAAAAAATATAAAGAAACTAAAGCTCTAATAAGGACCTAGAACATTTGGGCTTAAAGGACATCTATAGAACACTAAACCCAAAAAAAACGGAGTACACATTTTTCTAAAGCGCACATGGATCATTCTCCAGATCGATCACATACTGGGGCACAAGAAAACATCAACAGATACACCAAGATTGAAATCATATCAACCATCTTTTCTGACCATGAAGGCATCAAACTAGAAATAACCATAAAAGAAGGCAAGGAACTATCCTACCTCATGGAGATTAAAACCACACTACTGGAAGACCACTGGACTAACGAGGAGATCAAAGAAGAAATTAAAAAATTCTTTGAATTGAATGACAAGGAGGACACTAATATCCTAAATGTATGGGATGCAGCAAAAGCAGTAATAAGAGGAAAATATATAGCAATAGAAGCTCACATCAAAAAACAAGAAAGAACTCAAAGAAACAACCTAATCTCGAAGTTCAAAGATCTAGAAAAAGAACAACAAAAAAACCCCAAAACCAGTAGAAGAAAAGAAATAATAAAAACCAAAGCAGAATAAATGAAATTGAAACTAAAAAAAACAATCCAAAAGATCAATGAAACCAAGAGCTGGTTCTTTGAAAAAATCAATAAATAGACAAACCCCTAGCCAGGCTCACAAAGGAAAAAAGGGAGAAAGCACAAATAAACAGGATCATCAATGAAAGAGGAGAAATCACAACGGACACAGCAGAAATCAAAAGAATAATCAGTAACTACTATGAACAGTTATATGGAAACAAGTACAACAATCTAGAGGAGATGGACAAATTCCTACAACTCTACAATCACCCAAAGCTAGATAAAGAAGAAATAGAACACCTAACAGACCAATTACAAGCAGCAAATTGAAATGGTAATCAAAAACCTTCCCAAAAACAAAAGCCCAGGACATGATGGATTTACAAATGAATTCTACCAAAGATTCAGAGACGAATTAGTGCTATCCTTCACAAACTCTTCCAAAAAATTGAGAAGGAAGGGACAATACAAACACGTTCTATGAAGCCAACATTACACTAATACCAAACCGAATAAGGACAACACAAAAAGGAAAACTACAGGCCAATCTCCCTAATGAACACTGATGCAAAAATCCTCATAAAAATTTAGCTATCAGAATCCAACAATGTATCCATAAGATAATTCACCACAACCAAGTAGGATTCATTCCAGGGACACAAGGATGGTTTAACATCCAAAATCAATCAACGTTATCCCACATCAAAAAAAGAAATATAAAAACCATATGATAATATCAATAGATGCTGAGAAAGCTTTCGACAAAGTGCAGCACCCATTCATGATAAAAGCCCTTGAAAATCTTGGGATACAAGGAACATACCTCAACATCATAAAGGCCATCTATGAGAAGCCAACAGCCAGTATCATCCTCAATGGTGAAAAGTTGAAAGCAATTCCATTAAGATCTGGAACAAGACAAGGATGTCCACTCTCACCACTGCTTTTCAATATAATACTGGAGTCCTAGCCAGAGCAATAAGACAAGAGAAAGACATCCAAGGAATCCAAATAGGAAAAGAAAAGAAGTCAAACTATCACTATTTGCAGATGATATGATAATATACATAGAGAACCCCAAAAACTCCACAGAAAAAATAATTCACTTATCAATCAATTCAGTAAAGTGGCAGGATACAAAATCAACACGCAAAAGTCAGTAGCTTCCTATACACAACAATAAATCGAAGAAGAAGAAATCAAAAAACATCCCTTTTACTATGGAAACAAAAAATCAAATATTTGGGAATAAATCTAACAAAAGAGGTAAAGGACCATACAAGAAAACTATAAAACACTGTTAAAAGAATAGAAGAAGACACAAAGAAATGGAAAGACATCCCCTGCTCATGTTGGAAGAATAAACATTATTAAAATGGCCATCCTACCAAAAGCAATATACCGATTCAATGCTATTCCATCAAAATTTCAATGTCATTCTTCAAAGAAATAGAACAATTATTGATGAAATTCATATGGAATCACCAAAAACCCGAATAGCCAAAGCTCTACTGAAAAAAAAAGAAGGGAATGGAGGCATCACACTCCCAGACTTCAAACTATACTACAAAGCCATAATCATCAAAACTGCATGGTATTGGAACAAGACCAGACATACAGACCAATGGAATCGAATAGAAAATCCAGAAATAAACCCACAGATTTATGGTCAACTAATCTTTGACAAAGGAGCAAAGACTATGCATTGGAGCAAAGAAAGTTTGTTCAATAAATGGTGCTGGGAAAACTGGGTCGCTACATGCAAAAGAATGAAGCTTGACCACTACCTCACACCATACCACAAAATCAACTCAAAATGGATTAAAGAACTAGACATAAGACCTGAAACCATAAAATACATAGAAGGAAATATAGGTGAAACACTACGTGATTTGCATATCAAAAACATCTTTACAGACACATCACCCAAAGCAGTGATAGTGAAGGCAAGATAAACAGCTGGGAACTACAATCAAATTAAAGAGCTTCTGCACAGCAAAAGAGACAATAACAAAAACAAAGAGAAACCCACCAACTGGGAGAACATTTTTGCACCCAACACTAATGATAAGGACTGATCACAAAAATCTGCAAGAGCTGATGAAACTCAACAACAACAAAGAAAATACTCCAGTCATAAAATGGGCAGAAGAGCTAAAAAGAAACTTCTCTGAAGAGGAATGCAAATGGCCAACAGACATATGAAAAATGTTCAACATCACTTGTCATCAGGGAAATGCAAATCAAAACTACCATGAGATACTATCTCACACCAATGAGAATGGCACATATTAAAAAAACTAGCAACAACAAATGTTGGCGAGGTGTGGAGAAAAAGGAACTCTCCTGCACTGTGGTGGGAATGCAAACTGGTCCAACCACTATGGAGAGCTGTGTGGAGATTTCTGGACCTACTAAACATAGAGCTTCCATATGATCCAGCAATTCCACTCCTAGGTATTTACCCAAAGGACACAGAAACATCAATTCCAAAGAACACCTGCACCCCTATGTTTATGCAGCACTATTTACAATAGCTAAGCTTTGGAACAGCCCAAATGCCCAAAAGATGACTGGATAAAGAAGATGTGGTACATATATACCATGGAATATTACTCAGCATTCAAAAAAGATAAACAATCATGCAATTTGCAGCAACATGGATGGCGCTGGAAGGGATCATGCTCAGCGAAATAAGCCAAAAAGAAAAAGAAAAATACCGGATGGTCTCACTCATAGCAGGAATCTAGAAAACTTATAAGGGACCAGGAAAATGAATATAAGAAAGTGAAAATCAAAATCAACAAAAAACTATGAACCAGAGACACTTTTTGGGGGTGGGGGGCGGGGGGGAAGGATTGGGGTCAGAATGGGGCGTTTGCAATGTATGGGGGATATAAAAAAAAATTTTAATATTTAAAAAAAAAAATAAACTGTTTGAAAAGATAGTTTATTTAAAAACAACAATAAAAAAAAAAAAAAGAAAGTGAAAATGAAAACCAACAAAAAACTATGAACCAGAGACACTTTTGGGGGTGGGGGGCGGGGAGGGGAGGGATTGGGGTCAGAATGGGGCATGTGCAGTTGTATGGGGGAATATAAAAATAAAATTTATTATTTAATAATAAAAAAAAAATGGGCAGAAAAGCTAAAAAGAAACTTCTCTAAAGAGGAAATGCAAATGGCCAACAGGCATATGAAAAAATATTCAATATCACTTGTAATCAGGGATATGCAAATCAAAACTACAATGAGGTACCATCTTACACCAGTGAGAATGGTACACATTAAAAAAACTAGCAACAACAAATGTTGGTGAGGATGTGGAGAAAAAGAAACTTTCCTGCACTGCTGGTGGGAGTGTAAACTGGTCCAACCACTATGGAAAGCTGTGTGGAGATTCCTCAATCTACTAAAGATAGAACTTCCTTAGGATCCAGCAATTCCACTCTGAGGTATTTACCCAAAGGACACAGAAACATTAATTCCAAAGGGCACCTGCACCCCTATGTTTATAGCAGCACTATTTACAATAGCTAAGCTTTGGAAACAACCCAAATGACCAAAAATAGATGACTGGATCAAGAAGTGCTGGTATATATACACAATGGAATATTACTCAGCAACCTAAAAAGATAAACTCAAGCAATTTGCAGCAACATGGATGGAGCTGAAAGGGATCATGCTCAGCGAAATAAGCCAGAAGGAAAAAGAAAAATACCGGATGGTCTCACTCATAGCAGGAATTTAGAAAACCTAAATAAGAGACCAGGAAAAAGAATAACTATAGAAAGAAAAAATTCCTCAACAAAGCAACTACAACCAGAGACACCACTATGGGGGGGTTGGGGAGAGGGGATTGGGGTCAAAATAAGGGGGGTACAATTGTATGGGGAATATAAAAAAATGAATCTTAAAAAAATGTTAAAAAAAAAAGAAAAAAAGCATTCAAATTGGCCTCGGGATGAAATCATAGGTGTTAGAAATAAAATACCCCAGTCACATGCACTGGCTCAACCTTCATGGGATATGTAAATTAGTTAAAATTTGACTTCACTGTCCTTTCATATCCACCCACTTTTTCATCTTCATTTATTACTGCTGGGAGTCACAAATACCTCCCAGTTTCATTAGAGACTTCTGTTTTGTTGTCCCAATTTGAAGGTCTTTATCAACGATTTTTAAAAAATTGGAAATCTAGGACCAAAAACAAGTGTTGGCAAGGACATAGAGAAAAAGAACCCTTGTACACTGCTAATGGGAATGTAGACTGGTCTAACTACTATGGAAAATAGTATGGAAGTTTGTCAAAATATTTTAAAAAGATCTACCATATGACTAAGCAATATGACGCATTCCTGGGTATCTACCCAAAGAATGCAATAACACTAATTTGAAGGGATGTATGCATTCTTATGTTCAATGCAGCAATATTTACAATAGCCAAGTTTTGAAGGCAACTTAAGATCCTGAAACAGATGAGTGGATCAGGAAGATATGGTGTACACACACACACGCACACACCCAATGGAATACTATTCAATTATTAAAAAATTAAAAAAAGATGAACTCTTGCCACTTGTGACAACATGGATGAACTGAAGTGAAATAAGTTAGAAGTAGAAAGATAAATACCAGATGGTTTTACTTATATATGAAATATAGAAAAACAAAGGGTCAGACAAAACCAAACCAATAACAAACCCTTGACATGTGACCGCAAATTTGAGGCAACAAGAAGGGGAGAGTGAATGGGTAGGAATGAGGGGGCTCAGCGGGACGTGGTGGCAACTATTAGGACTTTGGTGGGGGGCATGGTGTGAAAACATACATTTGTGAAGTTTGAAGCTAAAATAAATACAATTATGTAACGAACTTTGCCTCAGTAAACAATTTTAAAAATAGATGTAAGTGTGGATATCATGAAAAGTTACAACACACACACAGACACACACACACGTGCACACTATATAGACCTGCACCTTCCTAAACAGAGAAAACTAAATGTCACTTTACCTTGATTTAAATTTGTCCTCCTTATGATTATGAATTATTTATGCCCTCTATGCAGTTCTGGCTGCAGATGAAGGTGTAGGTGGTGTGGGCCACAGGAAGGTGATGCTGCTTTTTAAGGTGATCCTGTGGGCACAGGGATGGCCTCTCAGATGGAAGAGCTACCCTGACTGTGCTAATTAGCACCAACAGCTGGTTTGGGGGTGCTGAGGTGTGTGCTGATGCCACTTGCTTCCCACTTTCTGACAATGTAACTATTCTTTCTTCCGTCTTTGCAGGGCTTCCATCCCAACATCTAAAATAAGCTTATGATTTCCATGGCTTATTATCCCTGCCACTTTTAATATTTGCCTCTCTCTCCTTTCATGTCTCTTTGTATCCCATGCTTCTCCCATGCTCCTTAGCTCTCATAGGCTAGCCTGGTTGTTATGCATACCCCCACTGACACAAGGCTTTTTTAAAAAAAATTCTAATATGCGTAAAAACTAACCACAGTGTTCTCTGTCCAAAATGTGGCTTTCACTGTTGTTGGGCTCAAAGGTTACTCTTCTTCAGGTAAAGATACTTCATTTATACCTGTGTTTAGAACAGAACTGGATGCTTGAGGGGACTGTGGGAGGGGAGGATGTCTATGAATTATCAAGGATTTATTGAAGTGGGTCCTGAATTATTTCACTCGGTAATAGAAAGTTAATGAATATTTTCCAGCTACCACATGGGTATGCACAGAATCAAATGAAGGGTACAGTTCTGACTGTCTTAGAAATTGCATTTGGTACATTTCATTGGATTGTAGCCAAATACAACTTCTTGTAATACAGTTTCAGAATGATAATTTACACTGCTTGATAGATGCATCATTTGGATTTTTGGCAAATTCTCATCAAGTTATATGATGTGAGCAATCCTTTTCCAGAGATGTAAAATAATATAAAGTATTCCTTTTTCTCCTAGGTTTCTTTTGTTACCAAAGAATAATGCCTCTAAAATAAGCTTATTTGCTCTTCAATCAGCAAAACACTAATACCTAAAACAAGCAGTGGTAGCAGTGATGTAACCCATAGGTATGGGTTTCAGAACCAAAATAAAATGACAGGAAGGGGAGTCAGAACTCACTGTACCTAATAGTCCTGGTAAATCCACTCTTCCTGTCTCTCTGTATTTTATGCCCACATCTGTGTCAAACATGGGAGACCTAACACAGAAACTGAAGTCATAATTTTAAGTCATAATTGCTACCCTCAACAGGCTTACAGTCTAGTTATTCAAAACAGAAAAACTACAATTTAATAACTGTACAAAATAATGGAATAATTTTAGAAAAGTTATCACCTTATGGAGGATGGATTTCTAAATTAATAATGTAGAAGCAAAATGTATCCTGCTTTCTTAAGTGATGACTAAGTGAGGATATAAAAGCAGTCTATAAATACTTTAAAGGTGTAAATACCAAGTGGGATGAAGAATTATTTTGTCTAGTGCTTTACAGAAATAGCACTGAATTACAGTGTGAACAATTAGAATGAAATTCTTTAAATTACAGCTCTAGGATCCTAAATGACTTCAAAAACAGCTCAGATACTTTGATAATACTTGTTATCATCCTGCAGTTGTCCAGTTAATGCCAATGAGCATCAAGCAGTGTAATAGATTCCACAATAGAAAGGTAAGAGATCCCTCCAGGTCTGCTGGAGCAGGAGATGACATGGCAGGCCGTGGTATACTTGGGGCACACACTAAGAAGGCTACACATCAGTTACCTGAGGAGCTCTTTCCCCCACACGGATGCCGTAGCTCTATCTCAGCTCCACTGAACGATAATCTCTGGATTTGAAGCCAAAAACCTATGTTTTTGAAATGTTTTATGGATTTTTTTTTCTGAAGAGATCTCAGGGTTGGAAATATTCGCTTGATGGATTTAAAGCAACTGAATGATTAGCACTGCAGTTAAGAATCATCATTCTGGCTTCCAGATAGGGGACAAAACAGGAGAGTAAAGACCATACAAAAACTGCTTGAATAATCCGAAGAAGAGTAGGTAAGAGCTTAAATCCAAACAATGA
>NW_023601259.1:0-21628 GCF_014898055.3 Talpa occidentalis | reverse complement strand
TCCATTCGTTTTTATTTCTGACACTGACATATTGGGTGAATATGATTTTTATGTAAGAGTCAGCTATGTGTTTGTGAGCCTTGAAAGTAGGCATGCTGCTGAATAGTGCTGGTTGTGAATTCTGCAAGGGCTGTACCCAAAGGAAATGTTGACAAGTAGAGAATATCTGAAGAGAATTTCTCCCTTGCTCACATCCCTGCACTCTTAAAGACAGAAATTCTAGTTAAGTTGTCAAAGACCTTATTTGCTTATAAGAGGTGACCCTGGATTGGTCTCAGCCTTCCAGAATGGACAACTGGACTCTATTGTCTATAAGGTACATGGACCAGTTTCTGCCAATAAAATGATCACATTTTTTGTGCTTTTGCTCATGCGTCCCCACCCCTACTCCATCACATCCCTTCCCACCCCCATAAAGCTTTGTTCAGTGGAATGAACAATTGGTGGAACTTTGGCTCTCAGTGAATAGACACTTGACTTGCTTCTAATATGAAGTATATCATATATTCCAGTGGCCTCTGGCCCATGTTTGAGCATACATTAGCCCAACGTAATATCTTACTACAATATTTAATCATATTATAGGGCCTCCCTGGTGGCACAAGGGGTTGGGCACCACGCTGTGAAGCAGTCCACAGCCTCGCAACAGGAGTTCAATCCTGGGCTGGCCAGGAAGCAGCCCACATAGCGCAGCAGACCTTTCCTGTCTCACCCACTGCTCCCCTCAGCAGTGTATTTCAGTCAGTCTGCCTGTTCTGTTCCCCACTCTGGCTCTGGTGAACCCTCTCACATACACCCCCCAACATCTCTGACCTGTACCCCAGTTCTTGTATGGATAGATGAATCTTTAAAAATATATATTTTCATATTATTGATTAAACATTTTTATTTCTACAGTTTTAACTTTTTGTTATTATTTCTTAGTTCCTATCTGTAATATCAAAGTTTTTTTTTTAAACGAAATACAGGGCCTTCTCGGTGGCACAGCAGTTGAGCGCTGGGCTGCGAAGCTGCCCACAGCCTCTGCAGCGCCAGTTTGATCCCCGGCCACGGGGCGAGGGTCCCACATGGTGCGCAGACATCTCCTGCTGCCCGCTGCTCCCCTCAGCAGTGTGTTTCGTCAGTCTGCCTGTTCTGTTCCCCGCTCTGGCTCTGGTGAATTCTCTCACCCTCCTGCGCTTCTGATTGCACCCAGTGCTTGTATAAATAAATAAATAAATCTTAAAAAAAAAAAAAATAAATACAGCTGGTACCGTATATATATTTTTCCACAAATATTTAAAATAAAAACTGAAGTAGGAGATGAGGAAACTTCTAGGAAAATTCCTATCCTAAATCAAAGGAATGTGTAATTATTAGGTGTATACAGAAACTAAAACCCAGTATTGTTGTATAATTACTATTGTATACAGGAAATTTTAAAAAAGAAAGATTCTGAACTGGTCCTTGTAAACTTTATTTCAGAAAGTGGTAAAATAGCTGTTGAGTACAGACCCTGTGAAGCCATCAGAGATGCCAGAGTTGAAGAAGAACTACTACAGGATTTAATTGAAGTACGTGGAGACAAAAGCTTGGGATTTCATAGTCAGTATAGCCATAATTCAAAGCAATCAGTAGGATTTGGAGATCTTTGGCATGTAGTTAGTGCTATTATCTACATGAAAATGTGAAACTCTGAAACTGCTTTTGAGTGCAGATAATTTCTAAGACTTTTCCTGAAGTTCTGGCCCTTGGCTCTGACCGACCCCTTATTTGGAGAGAACTAAGAACCCTCAGAGTACTCCTATAGTTGTAGGAGACTGTAGAAGCACACCCTTATGAACTCTTCTCAAACAAGATCCCAGAAATCTGGGAAGAAAGGAACTATGGCCTTAAGTGTGATTGTGCTATAGCATTCAAAAATGATTGTACTTTTAAATAAGGTATAATATACACATCCTGACATCATATATATACATATATATATGTGTGTGTGTGTGTGTATATATATATATATATATATATATCTTGTATGAAAACTTTTGCTGAAGGAAATAAATGAATGTCCTGAATTAGGGATTAAATTGTCAAAGTAATGTCTAAAAGAAAATATTAGTTTGCTACATATGGGATATTTAAAGGGGGGGAGCAAAAAAATGTATTTCATGTTATTGAGAGATTGAGGCTACACTTTTTATTATTTAGCTCACCCCAATGTTGCAAAGTTTGCTTTGAAAGGAAGAAAGTAAAGGAAGAGAAGGTGGTTACATTCTGAAAAAGGATTTTGTGTGTATGTGCAAAATAATGTTTTAATTCAACTTAAATCAAAGCACTCAAGGAAACTTCAAACTTATCCAAACTTAGGTTCTAAGAATGCTAACTTACTATGAAATGTCAGAGGAAGGGATACAGTACTAATGCTAAAGATTTCAAAAACCTGATTATAACAATGATCATCTGAAAACGAGGCCAGTCTTTGAATCAATTCCATTTAAAAGCCATTACTGGGCCTCCCTGGTGGCACAAGGGGTTAAGCTGCAACCTATGAAGCTATCCACAGCCACTGCAGCAGGAGTTTGCTCCCCGGCCAGGGAGCTACCCACATGGCACAGCAGACCCTTCCTGCCATGCCCGCTGCTCCCCTCAGTAGTGTATTTCAGTTAATCTGCCTGTTCTGTTCCCCACTCTGTCTCTGGTGAATTCTCTCACCCCCCACATCTCTGGCCGGTACCCCAGTTCTTGTATGCATAAATGAATAAATCTTTAAAAAGAAAAGAAAAGCCATTACTATGTGCCACACGCTGGGAATAGGTGAAGCCCCTTTACTCTTGGAGTTTGCATTCATTGGTATGTCAGCCAATAAGCAAGACTAAAATAATTATAAAAGGGCTGTGAAGGAAGTAAACTGGATGCTAATTACAGTATTTCAAGAAAATGATTTAATATGCTGACTTTAATATCCTGAGTGTCCTCATGTGTCCATGCAGGGCAGACTTCTGAAAAGTGGCATTTTTACTTCTTCTAAATTGCTGTGTTGAGCCAGGATGAGATGGGGCAAGTTTCCCCATGCCAGTGTAAAAGGGCTAGTCACTAGATCTCATATGCTCTCTTCCAGAGTGAATTGCTCACTTCCCAAAAACCCTCCTACAGAAATTGTGGAGTCCTCACTGTCTCAGTGGTAATCCTTATCTAATAGTGAATAAATGATCAGATATTGATACTGAGTGTTTAGAAGAAATGGAAACATTTCAGAGTAACTGGAAAATATCTCCCCCGCCCCACCCTGCCCACCCCACCCTAACTCATGCTCATTTTTCAGGTCAACTACTTCTCTTGGAAGGGACATGGCCCAGGAGAGGAAGAATGTCTTTCAGATTTCAGCTTCGAAGGGGAAGAGTTCAGAGTGCCCAAACTGGACCAACACTTTTGAATTTCCCAGGATACCAGACTGTATGGCTCCCTCGGGGAGCTCTGTGCCCCCATCTCACACTTGCATGTCCTTTAATCTCCCGGTGGGCTGTTGTTAGTGCCGGGCCCCCCACGTATGCAGTCCAAGTCCTGCCTCTCTATGAAGGGGAGAGGGAGCCGTGCTGTAAGTAGGTGTCGTCTTTGCAGGGGGAAGGAAGGCTTGTGCTTTGGTGATTCTGGAGAAAGGGCTCGCTCTGATGGTGCAGAACTTATCTTGGCCCGAGCCTAATAAAGGCGGCGTAAATAAAGGTGTCATAAACAAAGGGTGGGGCGTGGGGGGGGGAGGGGCGCGCGCTTGCTAAGTGCGCTGGCATCACGGGGCTGCCTTAACGGTTGGGCTCCCGCTCAGGGCGCCGGCGCCCCACTGGCCTGGGTCGCTGCGCCCCGTAGCCTCCGCATGTCATGTCCCGGCTGCGCCTCTGGGCTCCACGGCTCCTCCTCACGTGGCAACCGTTGTGGCTGCTGTTGCAGGCAGCTCCGGAGTTGGCCCTGGACCCAGTCCAGCTGACCTCCGACCCCCCAGGGCCTATCAAGCCCTGGTCTTCGCACTCCTCTGATCTCCCACCTGAATCTCCACAAGCGCTTACACCCCCGGCAGAGCCAGGGGGCTTTAATTACCCGGAATCCACCGCTCCAGCCCAGATGTTGGCCCCTCCTCAGGAATTGACTGGGACTTTAGTTCCATTCCTGGTCACAGATTCAGTCGGAGAGCCGTCGCCAGGACCAAAGCAGTTTGCTGTTTCACATCAGGAGGTGAATAATCAAAGGGCCCCAGAAGTGATTCCAGTGTCAAGTTGGATCAGAATCTGGCCCTCACTCTGTCGCCTCGACTCAAAAGTAAGATTCTGACTGTAGCTCTAGATCAGCCAAAAGATCACCATTCATATGAAATACCTGTTCCATCTCTAGATAGTCAGAGTTCAAAACCAACAAGATATATTTTCTCACCTACAATTCTGAAGAGAGATGTAGCTGAGCATCCAAGATTTAACAAAGTTGTTAGAACTCCAGGCCAGCTTCCAAAAACACCTCATCATGTGCCTCAAAGGTTGCAGGACGATTATCTAGATTCTGGTATGGACATCATGTATCCTGAGGATAACCAACCTGTAGATGAAAGGGGAGACCCAGAACCACGTCCAGAGCCTCAGGATGTTGAACTTTCATCCCAGCAAGAGGCCCCTGTTGAGCAATCACAGACTCCTGAGGAGGATGAATCTTTTTCACCCCAGGCTCAACATCCAGAGTCCTCTGATGAGGTAGAATCACTTCAGCAGGAGTCATCATCTCCCAAGGTTGTTAAGCTATTTTCAAATTCTGCAACCACACAGCATGCCCCAGCTGCACCTCCAGAGTCTTCTGAGGAATTGGAACTATCTTCAGTTGAAGAGGGTGCCCCAGATGAGCCTTCAGATTCCCCTGAAGAGGATGAACTTTTATCAGACCAGCAGGATGCTCTAGCTCAACCTACTGAGGACCCTGAGGAAGTAGAATCTTCTCCAACCACTCAGGAAGCCACTATTCAGCCTCCGGGGCCATCTACAGAGGTTGAAGCTCAACCATTATCACCTGATGAAGAAAATGTTCCATCTCCAAGTCAGAATGAAGCTCAACCCTTACACTTACCCGGTGTCACTGTTAAACCTGTGGCTGTTACCATAACTCCAGAAGTCACTGATGAGGTTGTACCAACTGAGCAGGAAGCACAGGCTCAGCTTCCAGAAAGCCCTGAGGGAGTTGAAACTTCCCCAGACCAGGAGGAAGCCCCAGAGCAGCAGGAAACTCCATCTAAGCCTGTAGAGGCTCCCGAGGAGGTGGAGCCTCCTCCAAACCCTCAGGAGGACCTGGCTCAGCCTCTGGAATCATCTACAGAGGTAGGAGATCAACCATTAGCACCCAATGAGGAAGATGTTTCATCTCCAAGTGAAAATGAAGCTCAGCCCCCAAACTTGCCCAATGTCACCATTAAGCCTATGGTTGTGACTGTTACTGTAGCTCCAGAGGTCACTAATGAGGATGCACCAGCCCAGCAGGAGGCACAGGCTCAGCCTCCAGAAAGTCCTGAGGAGGTTGAACCTTCCCCAATCCAGCAGGAAGCTCCAGCTCAGCCTACAGAGGCTCCTGGGGAAGTGGGACCTGCTCCAAATCCTCAGGAGACCCCTGCCCAGTCTCCAGAATCATCTACAGAGGTTGGAGCTCAGCCATCAGCACATCAAGAGGAAAATGGTCCATCTCCAACTCAGAATGAAGCTCAACCCTCACATTTGCCCAATGACACTGTTAAGCCTGTGGTTGTGACTGTTTATATAACTCCAGGGGTCACTAGTGAGGTTGCACCAACCCAGCAGGAGGCACAGGCTCAGCCTCCAGCAAGCCCTGAGGAGGTCGAACCTCCCCCAGTCCAGCAGGAAGTTCCAGCTCAGCCTGTAGAGGTTCCTGAGGAAGTGGAACCTGCTCCAAACCCTCAGGAAGCCCTGGCTCAGCCTCTGGAAGCATCTACTGAGGTTGGAGTTCAACCATCACCTGATGAGGGAAATGTTCCATCTCCAAGTGAAAATGAAGCTCAGCCCTCAAACTGGCCCAATGTCACCAGTAAGCCCCTGGTTGTGACTGTTACTGTAGCTCCAGAGGTCACTAGTGAGGTTGCACCAGCCCAGCAGGAGGCACAGGCTCAGCCTCCAGAAAGCCCTGAGGAGGTCAAACTTTCCCCAATCCAGCAGGAAGCTCCAGCTCAGCTTGTGGAGGCTCCTAAGGAAGTGGAACCTGCTCAGAACTCTCAGGAGGCCCTGGCTCAGCCTCCAGAAGCATCTACAGAGGTTGGAGTGCAGCCATCAGCACCTGATGAGGGAAATGTTCCATCTCCAACTCAGAATGAAGCTCAGTCCTCAAACTTGCCCAATGTCACTGTTAAGCCTGTGGTTGTGACTGTTTACATAACTCCAGGGGTCACTAGTGAGGTTGCACCAACCCAGCAGGAGGCACAGGCTCAGCCTCCAGAAAGCCCTGGGGTGGTCGAACCTCCCCCAGTCCAGCAGGAAGCTTCAGCTCAGCCTGTAGAGGCTTCTGAGGAGGTGGGACCTGCTCCAAACCCTCAGGAGGCCCCAGCTCAGCCTCTGGGAGCATCTACAGAGGTTGGAGTTCAACCATCAGCATCTGATGAGGCAAAAGTTTCATCTCCAAGTGAAAAAGAAGCTCAATCCTCAAACTTGCCCAATGTCACCATTAAGCCCATGGTTGTAACTGTTGCCATAACTCCAGAGGTCACTAGTGAGGTTGCACCAACCCAGCAGGAAACACAGGCCCAGCCTCCAAGAAGCCCTGGGGTGGTCGAACCTCCCCCAGTTCAGCAGGAAGCTCTAGCTCAGCCCGTAGAGGCTCCTGAGGAAGCGGAACCTGCTCCAAACCCTCAGGAGGCCCCGGCTCAGCCTCCGGAAGCATCTACAGAGGTTGGAGTTCAACCATCAGCACCTGATGAGGGAAATGTTCCATCTCCAAGTGAAAAAGAAGCTCATCCCTCAAACTTGCCCAATGTCACCGTTAAGCCCATGGTTGTGACTGTTACCATAACTCCAGAAGTCACTAGGGAGGTTGAAACTTTTCCAGCCCATGAAGAGGCCCCAGCTCAACCTGCACAACCCTCTGAAAAGGTGGAACCTCCAGTCCAGCAAGAGGTTCCAACTGAGTTTCCACAGTATACCAACGAATTAACTCAAATGCCAGCAAGAAATAAGGAGGTAACTCAAAATATAACTCGGCATCAAACTCATTCAAACTTGCCCACTATTACACTTACCGTATTGTCAGAACCTAGTAAAAATGCAGCCCAGCAGGAGGCCCCACCTCAGCCTCCTGAGCACCTTGAGGAGACAGAACCTTCTCTGTCCCAGCAGAATGCCTCAGCTAAGCCACCAGAATCTCCTGGGGAGGTTAAGCCTTTAAGTGAGCAGGAGCACCAAGATCAAACTTATGAGCCTTCTGGGGAAGTTGAATCTTCTCCAATCCAGCAGGATCATGAGGTAGCTTCACCAGGTTACCATCATGGTCAGCATTCAAACTTAACCAATGCCACTGTCAAACCTCCAAAAGTTCGGGTTACTATAACAGTGGAACCCACTACAGAGGTAGGACCTTCTCCAATTCAGCATGAGGCTCAGCCTTCAGTGCCACTTAATTATATGGAAACTTCATCCCAACAAGAGGCCCCAGCCCAGCTTCCACAGACCCCTGAGAAGGTTGAACCTTCTCCAACTCAACAGGAGACCCCAGTTCAGACATCAGAACTCGCTAATGAAATTGTAGTTCATGCCCCAAAGCATGTGAAGGCAGTTTCTACAAGTCAGGATCAAGCTCAGCTTCCAACATTGCCCAGTGTCACTGTCAAGCCTGTGTCTTTGGTACTTACCATAACTCCAGACCTCCCTTATGAGGTTGAAACTCCACCCCAACAAGAGGCCCCAGATAAGCTTGAAATGTCCTCTGAACAGTTGGAACCTTTGTCAGTCCAACAAGAAGTGCCACGTCAGCGTCCAGGCCTCTCTGCAACAGTTGAACCTTATTCAAGCCAACAGGATGACTCAGCTCTGCCTCAAGTAGGTGTAGAACTTTCTCCAGTTCAGCAGGAGGGCCCAACTCAACATCCAGAGCCCAGTGAGGGGGCCAGATCTCCAGACCTCCAAGGCCCACCTGTAGAGTCCCTTATGAATATTGTAGCTCAACCTAGAAGTGAAGCTCAGCATCCAGCGTTTCCTAAATTCATAGTCAAACCCATGGTTCTGATGGTTCCTGCAACTTCAGAGCCCATTAAGGAAGCTAACAATTCACCACCACATCAGGATGATCCTGCTAAACCTCCATCTCCCCCTGAACAATCTCAACCCCTTTCCCAATCTCCAGAGTCCTCTGAAAACATTGAGTCTTCCCCAGGCCAACAAGAGGCCATAGCTCAGACTCTAGATTCCCCTCAAAACACAGGAGAATTTTCTGTCCAACAGGAGCCCCCAGATGAGCCATCAGAGCCCCCTACACAGATTGAACTATCTACAGCTGAGCAGGAAGGGTCAGTTCATCCTCCAAAGCCCACTGCAGAGGTCAAACTTTCAACCGAGCAGGAGGCCCCATCTCATCCTCCAGTCCCCCAGGCGAACCCAGCTGTATCTTCTGAACCTCCTGATAAGTCTCTATCCCAGCAAGAAACCCCATATCAGCTTCCAGAACCTCCCAAGAAAGTAGAATCTTCTCTAACTCAACTGCAGGGCCTATCTCAGCTCCCTGAGAATGTCGAACCATCTCTAGTCCAGAAGGAAGCTCCAGCTCAATCTCAGCCACATAATGAGGCAGAAGACTCTCCAGCTCCCCAAGGGCCCTCAGTTCAGCTTCCAGAGACCCCTAAAAATGTAGAATTCTCTCCAGATCTGCAAGATTCTTCTACTCTGTCTTCAGAGCCCAATACAGAGATGGAAGCTCTGGAGTTTCCAACTCCTCCGGAGCCTGCTAATGAGGTAGAAACTCCTCTAGCTCAGCAGGCCCCAGTTCAACCAGTCCATGATGAAGTTGCAATTCCACTTTCAGGACTGGATCAAACTCAGCATTCAAACTTGCCCCATGTCACTGTTAAACCTTTTAACCTAGAGCTTAGCATAACCCTAGGACCTACTATGAAGGCAGAACATTCTACAATCCTCCAGCAGAATATACCTCCCATATACCCTAAAGTGACACTTCCATATGCAGAGCAGGTCCAGGCTCAGAATCTAACCTTGAGTGAAGTCACAGTACATCCTTCAGACTTGGAACTTAGCATAACCTCAGAACCCAATAAGGAGGTTGAAATTTCTCCAGCCATGGAGGAGACTACAACTCAATTTCCAGATTCACAATCTCCAGTCCATAGTGAAGCAGTTCCATCTCCAGAACAGGATCAAGCTCAGAATTCAATGTTGCACAATGTCACACTTTCTCCTTTGAACAAGCCATTTACCATAACTCTAGAACATCCTACGAAGACTGAATATTCTACAACCCCACAGAAGACGACAACTTCTCCAGAGAACCCTGAGGTGACACTTCCACATCTAGACCATATTCAGGCTCAGCATCCAATCTTGAGTGAAGTCACTGTTCAACCTGTAGACCTGGAATTTACCATAACTCCAGAACCCAGTAAGGAAATTGAACTTTCTCCACCTGTGCAGGAAATCCCCAGTCAGCCTCCAGAGCCACTTAAGGATGTTATTGTATCTCAGTCTCCAGTATACCAGGAGGCAACAGTTCCAACACCAAATCAGGATCAAGTTCAGCATCCATTGTCACCCAATGTCACAGTTCAACCTTTGGATCTGGGGCTCCCCATAACTCCAGAACATACTACAGAGGCTGAACACTCTATAGTCCTGCAACAGACTACAGCTCCTCCAAAGCAACCTGACGTGACACTCCGACAACCAGAGCAGGTCCAGAGTCAGCATACAACAGTTCAACCTACGAATTTGGAAATTACCACAACTACAGGATCCAATGCAGAGGTTGAACCTTCTCCAATTATGCAGGAAACAGCTTACCCTCCAGAGCCTTCTAAAGAAGTAGTTGAGCAGCCATTCCTTCAGGAGGTGACATTTCGCCCTCCAGAGCCTTTTAAAGAAGTAGTTGAGCAGCCATTCCTTCAGGAGGTGACATTTCACCCTCCAGAGCCTTCTAAAGAAGTAGTTGAGCAGCCATTCCTTCAGGAGATGACAGTTCCAACTTCAGGTCAAGATCAAGGTCAGCATTCTACTTCATACCATATCACAGATCATCCTTTGGACCTGGGACTCCCCATAACTCCAGAACATACTACAGAGGCTGAACCCTCTATAGTCCTGCAACAGACTACAGCTCCTCCAAAGCAACCTGATGTGACACTTCCACAACCAGAGCAGGTTCAGAGTCAGCATACAACAGTTCAACCAACGAATCTGGAAATTACCACAACTGCAGGATCCAATGTAGAGGTTGAATCTTCTCCAATCACGCAAGAGACTTCAGCTCACTCTCCAAAGCCACCTAAAGAAGTTGTGGTTGAGCAGCCATTCACTCAGGAAGTGACTGTTTCAACTTCAAGTAAAGATCAAGGTCAGCATTCTACTTCACACCATGCCACAGATAATCATTTGAACCTGGGGCTCACTGTAACTCCAGAGCATACTATCAAAGCTGAACATTCTACTGTCCTAAAGAATATTATAACTCCTCAGAGTCAACAATCAAACCAAGGCACATTTCTACCTGTGGACATGGTAACTCAGCAACAAGAATCAGCTGAGACAGTTCTTTCCCTTGCAACAGCTCTGGATTTATATGATCAAGGAAAGGGACACATGAATTTTACTAATCAACCAGGACGGAATGCCACCACACACATCAACATATGTGAACTCTGTACCTGCAAAGATGAGACACTTTCATGTGCTGGTCTCAGCCCAAAGCAGAGACTCCGCAGAGTGCCTGTGCCAGAGCTACACACCTACAACGGCACCTTCACCACCTTGTAAGGATCCCCTCTCATTTGTTTTCCTCCTTCCTGCTGACTTGGCAACCTTTCCTTAAGCTCTTTCTGGGCCTTCCTACTTTCCCCAACCCACACTGACTGACTGTTTTAACTGTTCTTTATTCTCCTCATTATTATTCTCCCTTCTGCAGTCTTTTATTTGTAATTGCTCTTACTCGTATTTCCTCACCCATTTTTTAGCCCCATCATTTCATTCCTTAACTTTTACTTTCCTCCCATTTTTGCTCCTTCCTCTTTATACCAAGATTCCCCTCTCCCCATTTTATTGGGGGCAATACAGCCAAGTGGTTAAGAGTAGAGAGTCTGGAGCCAGACTGCATGGGTCTGAACCCAGATCTGTCATTTATTAGCTTATGACTCATCTGTAAAATGGAGATTATGATAACTATCAGCTTATAGGATCTTTGTGGGATTTGAATGAGCTCATTAATACCTGTAAATCACTTATGTCAATGCCTTACATAAGAAAAAATATGTATATACCTAATATATATGTATTAGCTATTATTATTATGTGACCCCCTCAATTATATTCAGAATTCATCTTTGTTCCCTGACTTCTATATGTGGCACCTATTTTATGCCCAACCCAAGGCTAAGTACTGTGGGAGCAACAGGTATGATATTGTCTCCAAAACATGACAGTGATAGGTCAGAAGAAGGGACCACGTCCATAAAGGAAGTGCTAGAAGAGATAAAGACCGTGGGTGTCGTTAATTCACTAGAGTCTGTAATCAGTGGAGTGCGGAGATCAGGGAAGCTGCATAGAGGAACTAAAACTTTAGCTGGGACTTACAGAATAACTGTGATTTGTTAAATCAAAAGCAAAGCTGTAGGAATGATCAGGATTTAATAAACCAATTAAGTTGTAAGGAAGTGGGTTATGAAGTAATGAAAAATGATTATGAAAAATCTTGAGTATCATCTAAAGGGGTTTGAAAGTTACATTATGAGACATGGAGAACCATTGAAAGTTTTCAAGTAAGACAAAAGATGAAAACAAGGGAGTGGCGGATCCTATATTTCTCAAATGCAAACAGTGATATAAACCAACATTACCTCAATAAATTAAAACAAAAAGGGGGAATTTTTTAAGAATTTATTAGTAGCGTGATCTAGAAAAGAAAGCTTGAATCAAGGAAACCAGTAGAATGCTCTGGCAAAATCTAGGAGTAAAGTGAGAAAAGGCTGAGTCAGAGTGGTTGTGATAGGAATGGACAGGAAATCCCGAAAGTACTACACGGGGAGAGCCAAAAGGAGTTAGTAACTGACTAGAGTCAGGGAAAAGGAAAGAAAAATCACATGACTCAAAGGTTCCTATTCTGGATGATGACAGTGTTGGTGGTGTAAATAGTGGAAATACAGCAATTGGGAAAAACAGCCTGTTCAAAGATGAATTGAGTTTTAGGCATTTCTGTTGGTGAGCGTAAAGCAGCCAGAAGACTTCTGGTTGAGTAGAAATGTCTACTGAGCACATGGGCAGACAGGTATCCATTCTGTTTTATTTTTGGACCCTCTGAAAAATATGTACATAAACTGAATAGGTAAACTGTTGCTGAGGAAAGAGAACACAAAGCTGAAGATTGAAAGTCATCCTCCCACTTAGCTGTTGAAGCCAACTTCAGACATTTGACTACTGCTTTTAAACATGTAATTTAAGGGGCCATTTCTCAGTGTTGCAAAATATCACAGAAGTATACAAGGTAAAATGTGAAAATTCCACCCCTCCCTACTAACCCCCATAAGATCATTCCTCTTAGCGTTTCGGAATGTGTGTCCTTCCTTGCAGTCTCTTTCCTTTGCGTTTTTTCCCATCAAGACAATACTTGGCTCCTTACTCAGTGATTTGTCCTTTTCATTATGCAATGTGAAGATATTTCCACATTAGTCCCTCTGATTTTTAATTGCCCTTATCCTCCTAACACCTGGAGAGACTTCAACAGCTGGCACTGAGCCAAAGCATTGGCGTTACATGGCATAGGGTTTCTTTATTTGCTCATAATGATAAATTTTTGCCATTTTTCTGTCAAATTGTTTATCATTTTCTCATTGTTTTATAGCAAGAGTTATTTTAAACTCATAGGTAATTTGGGGGATTACATTCAAATTTACTGGTATTATCTTGTGTACGCAAGAAATTGGACAGATAGGGAAGTTCAGCTTCTGAAGAGAGGCCTTGTTGTGCCATCGGCCCCACATCATGTCTGCATTAACTGTGCAAACTGAGAAACTGATAGCTGTGAAATTAGAAAGCTGAGGTTTTCGGCATTTGAACATTCCTCCCAAGGTTGCCATGATTTTTTCACTCTGTGAAAGATGATTCATTCTGTCCATTCTTTTCCTGCCTATTGAAGGATATGAACTGTGTTTCTTCTACAGAAATTTCCAAGGAAACTCTATTTCTTACATTGATGAAAATATATGGAACTCATACCGTTGGGCTGAGAAACTGTGAGTATATTCTCTCCAATTATGAATACAAAAAAACTAACTGCATTGTAAAATCCTTCGCCCAGAATTTTGAGTACCTCTGAGAAAAGATGTTTATCCCTCCATATCTAAAATCAACCTCTATTGATTATAATTCTGTTTATTTTAAAAATTAAATTTTGTGGCCTCTCTTCAGAATAAGCCAACTTATTTTCCATTATAAGAGTAATACATGGTTATAGTCTCAATGAAAATGACAAGGAAATAACATTTATAGTGAAAACTTTCTACCCCATTGCCCCATTCCTGCTATCCTTGGGTTTAGTACATATCCTTCCAGACCTTTCTCATTACATTTGCATATGTATCTATAGATAGAAAAATAGGCTTGCTGTGATTTTCTTATCTTTTTTTAAAACATAAATGGTAACCTCCTGCAATTTAATTATTTCACTTCATCGTATGTCTTAGATTTCTTTCATTCCCTGTACAAAAAGGGTTACCTCATCCATTTAAACTTCTATATAATACTCTATAGTGTGGATATATCACAGTTTAATAATTTCTCTAATGATGGATGTTTAGATTATGTCCACTTTTCTTATTACATGCTGCAACACGCAGCTTTGTACATGCATCTTTGTGAGCACAGGTAGGTATGTCTGTGGAATAGATGCCTAGAAATGGAATTGTTGGATTGAAAGCAATGTACTTATAAAATCTTAATTGCTCTCAAATAAATGTGCCAATTTACACTCCTGTCAACATGCCCTGACACTTTCGTCACTGAACGTTCCCTATTTTTTGATTGATCTGTTGAGTGAATAAAGGGGATCCCATCTGAATTTGAATTTTTCTGATTACTCGTGAATTTAAATATCTTTATATGGTCATTGAACATTTGTACTTCTATTTTTTTAAATTGGATTTTTTTTAAAGATTTATTTATTTATATAAGCCCTGGGATAAAGGCCACAGGCGCGGGAGAGTGAGAATTCACCACAGAGCGGGGAGTAGAACAGGCAGAAGGACCAAAATACACTGCTGAGGGGAGCAGCGGGCGACACAGGAGAGGTCTGCGCGCCATGTGGGAATCTCCCTGGATGACCAGGAACTGAGCCGGCGCTGCAGAGGCTGTGGACAGCTTCATAGTGCGGCGCTCAACCCACTGCGCCACCAGGGAGGCCCCTTCTCTGGATTGTTTGTCCTTTGCCTGTTTTTCTGTATTGTCCTTTTAATTGTAGAAAAAGTCAGTTTAGACACATGAGTAATTTGGGGGAAAAAAATTACATTGGTCTGTTAACTTATTGGCAAGGGAAAAAATGAGAATTGGGCCATTGTTTTTCAACTTGTGACTTTCTTAAAAATTGTGTATCATTTATATTTCCCATCTGGTATCTAACTTAGAGATTTTATTTTCCAAATTCATAAGAAAATGAAAGTCATTAGGAGTGGTGAGGGGTGGGTAGGCTGAGGAACAGGGTAGAGGAAAACTTTAGATTGTGTGCTACATACATTTGGAATCTTGAGCCATATGAATATATAAAATTCATTAAAAAATAGAAATTGAAGTTTTAAAGTTAATGTTTATAAAACATATATTTGGGAGTTTATACCTAAAACACGAGCCTGGTGAAGTTTCAAGATTTCTAGGTTTGGGGCCTCCCTGGTGGCGCAGCAGTTGAGCGCTGGGCTGTGAAGCTGCCCACAGCCTCTGCAGTGCCCTTTGATCCCTGGCCGTCAGGCGAGGGTTCCACATGGCGTGCAGACCTCTCCTGCCGCCCACTGCTCCCCTCAGCAGTGTACTTCAGTCCCCCTGCCTGTTCTGCTCCCCGCTCTGGCTCTCTCCCCTCCCACGCTTCTGACTGTACCCAGTGCTTTATAAATAAATAAATAAATCTTTTTAAAAAAAAAGATTTCTAGGTTTGAGATTTATTTATACCTGTATGACAGAGGTTTCTAAATTAGGGTGCCATAGTCCCCCAGGGCAGGGTTTAACTTTTATTTTTCCCATACTATAGATCTTTTTGGTGATCCCTAGAAGCTTATATTCTTGGGATAATGCATTTAAATGCATAATAACTTAAAATGTATAGGAAACTAAATATATTGAAATATAGTTTTCAAAATATATTTTTAAATACTGTGATAAGTAAAAAATATAATAGTAAATCTTCTCTTAACACAATAACAAGATACAGTGGTAGGTCTATATAAAATATGAACCACCTTGTAACTTTAAAGTTGTGATGAGAATAAATGAGTTTGTGATACCTACAACAAACATATGAAAATATGTGATTTCTATTGGAAACCAGATGAACTGTACTGCTAATCTACTGTGGCCTTCCATCTACATTCACGATGGAAGGAAGTGTGTTTGAAGTTGTGAAAATAGTGATTTAATTTTATTTCCCATCTAAGTTTGGTGCCCTGAATTCTATGGATGCTCACCTAAAAGGATGACCCACAAATGGAAATTGGACACACATCTTTGCATGTATTCAAAAAGCGCAGTTTTCTAGGAAAGGGCCCATAGCTTTTATGAAATTCTTATAGGGTTATTGTCTCAAAAGATTGAATCACAAATGTAGGAGAGAAGAAAGACATTTCTTGTCCTCTAAATCTCTACTTATCTTCCTGAGTGATAATAAGTGATTTGTTTTAAATGAGAGCAGTATATCTGAAAATTGATGATCTGTAACTTTCTGAGATCATTCAACACATATTTACGGAATACCTACTAGGTGTCAAGAGCTGTTCTCTGTGTTAGGGATATAGACCCAAGAACAAAATGACCAAGATCCCATCTCTCAAGAGTTTACAAATAATCTTGAGTTGATTCATTCCTATGAATCATAAGTGATTCATCTTTGTAGGTGAAATTCTGTTTCTGTTTCAAGAAAAGGCATGAAATGAGCTCCTGGAGCTTCTATTCCTGGTTGATTTCCCTGAAAATAAGGAAGAGGTGGGAGGTGCTTTTGGTGGCTAATCAGGGAGCACATACCCTATTCCTTTCTAACACCAATTGGTCCTACCTGGGGGAAGACATCTTTTGCTGTCTCATCCAAGAAGGAAGCATATGGGGTTGATGTGCTGCCCACTAGGGTTCCTACTACACTATCCTAGCCAGTCATCCTGTAGTTAACTCCAGATCATTTCTGGTAAGAAAGCAATTGTTGGAGATGTTCCCATGCTTTGAGCTAAAGATGTTTTTTTATATTTTTTCTATCATTCTTAGGGATTTTTGGTGGAGGTGGGAAAGGGAGAGACTTGGCATGTTTCAGTCTGTAACTTGACAGCACAGCTTCTTAGGAAAAGAGTTTCATCCCCCTGTTACATCCTAGAGAAACTAAGGCAAATATGTACCGGGCTACAAGTGCAAGAATGTTCCTAGCAACATGTTGTAGTAACAAAAACCTGAAAGAATCTTGCAATCCATCAACAATAGAATGAGTACAGCAGATACTACTCACTAGAAACATAATACAAGCTACATAAAAATCTTAAATTTTCTGGTAGCCTCTTAAAAATGAAAGTAAGTAATAAACAGATGGAAAAATGTTAATATATTTTATTAATTTATATCCAAAATATTTCAATATATAATTTATATGCATTAATAATATATTATTACATTATGAAGGAAAATGCTAATGAGTTTACATTTTTTTCCATACTATTGAAATTTCAATATGGTTACTTAATTTTTTGTCAAAAATAATTGATCTGTATTTAGATTTCATAACATTTACAGTTGAAAAAGTAGCATCACCTACCTAAATTGTTGCAAATACACTTAAAATTTCCAGTAACTGCATCAAGTTTCCATTTTTAAATTAACTATTTAAATATTTTAAATAAAGTAAATTAAGCTTTCCAGTCATACTGGTAACTTTAAAGATACTCAGTAGCTACATGTAGCTAAACATGCAATAGTAGGCAGTGAAATGAACCAACCTTAGCTAATGCAATAGTATAATTAATTTGCAAAATGCTGATGAAAGCAGCATAGAAAACCACATACATGATTTCATTTATATGAAGTTCAAGAAGAAGCAAAACTAAACTATGTTGTTTATGGCTGACAGATGATAAGGAAAAGTAGTAATTTATCCTGTTGTAGTAATTATTGTGTAGTGAATTGATTTGGATCCAGAAATAATCTTTTCATTTTTCAGAATTATCAGTGAAAATCATTTGACTGAATTACACAAGGATTCATTTGAAGGCCTGCTATCCCTCCAGTATTTGTAAGTTAGTTAATCATCTTTATTTATGAGTTTTAGTTATATTTATAAAATAATTAAGGGATTCAAATTAGATAATCTTTATACTTTCTCCCAGTAATAAAATTCTACAATTGTGTCAGTCTGTGTAGGGTCTTAGCCGATCTCTAGCATTAAATAATTCCTATGCATTTTCGGTTTTTTTAATTATATAAACAAGATATTGATAGAAAAAGCTTCAGTTATAGAGGAAAACAGTGTTGAAATCTGAGCAACTAGAGACAGCCATATGAACCTTGTTATGTAACTGTTTATAAACCATCTGCTTATATTTATGTTCATATTTGACCCACGGGTCAAATCCAGTCCATGGTTCATTTTTATATTGCTCATAAGTTAAGAATGGTTTTTATATTTTTAAAAGTCTGTAAGTGAAAATAAACAGAGACTATACAACTGAGATCATGTATGACCTGCAAAGCCTGAAATATTTACTATCTGCCCATTACAGAAAAGATTTGGAAAAAAAAATATTTGCCTAGTAAAATGAGAAGAATTAAAGTTAACCTCAAATTATTACCTATGGGACCAGAAAATATAGAACACCTTAATTTGAATGCCAGAATTTATCAATTTAAATTAACAAATATTAAAATTTGACTGAGCAGATGTATCATATAAATGGTACTATTAAGAACATATTAAGTTACTAAGTGAGCAGACTGGTGTTAAGAATTTTAATGCAGGAATTGTCATGCCAGTATTAAAAGTAATGTTTATATAGATGCTTAACTGGTATAGTTAGAAATGTTTATAGCCTGACTATCATGTCATCACAAAGGTGTTCTAGGACAGACTCTACCCACAACTACAGATTCCCTGGCTGAGTACAAAGCCCCCCCCCCACCATGACTGATTCAGTCATTTCACAGGAGGGCTAAGAATATGCATCTTCACTAAGTTCCCAAGTGATGCTGGTATTTGAGAACTGCTTCCGGAGAGTTAATCTGGTGAATGTGTAAGCATGGATTAGAAAGGAAGAGTCTAGAGATGACACCCATCTAGGTGAAAAGTGAGGGACTAAGCTGGACTCAATAGAAATACCAGAGTCAACTATAGTCAAAGGTAATAGATGTTTAAAATAGAAATCTAGTACCTGTTGTTTTCTGTTGTTCTACTACTGTGCAACTGAAACAATGAAGTTCATGTGCTATTAAGGCAATGCAAAACCAAAACATGAATTTCTATTAATATAATAGAAAGTATAATTCTGAATTAGTTCAAAGTTATGTATAAATTAGAGGGGTTTCAAGTTATGTGACAGGTTGTCTTTTATTTCTTCTGGTATTGAAATGACCTTAGAAAAATATCACTAAACAAGGAAGGTGTATAAATGTGAGAATTTTCCCTTTAATATTAGAAATAATAATTACATATAGAGATAAAAACTTTGAGCTTATAGAATTTGATGGGAACATAAAAGATCATATAATCAATTCTTCTACTATCAGGAAAGATGACCTCCAAAATTTATCAATATCTATAGTTATATATTTTATTTATGAAGACTATGAAAGTGGGAGAGGTGAGACAGGGTTCAGGGCTCTGGAAGTTTTAAATTTTAGTTCCTAAGGTTTAGAGTTTAGAGAAAAGTTACTCATTCAGTATTATCATTCTGACCTCTTCTAGTTATTCCTACTAATTAGATATCTAGTAGCTAATTGAGGCAATACTTTCCTTTTACTTTTCCTAGAGATTTATCCTGCAATAAAATACAGTCTATTGAAAGGCGTACATTTGAACCACTACCTTTCTTGCAGTTTGTGTAAGTTATAAATATAACTTCATTATATCTGGGATGTTTATAAAAGTTAATTATAAACATTGTTATTCATTTTTAAATATTAAAATTTTATTAATAGACAGCTACTAAAATTATGTAGCAATTTTTTTGTCTCTAACAAAGATTGTGTGTGAAATTATTACACAGGTCAGGGTGAATTATTCTAGAACAATAGTTTCAAGCAGGGTGACTTAGTTCCCAGGTAACATTTGGCAATGTCTTATCAGAACTGTAGATAATGATACTGGCACCTAGTGGGCAGAAGGAGAGATGCTGCAAAAACATCCTAGAATGCATAAAACAGCTGTCCCGTAACAGGGATTACCCAGGCCAAAATATCAACAGTGCTGAAGTCGTGAAACTCTGTTCTAGAGAAATAAGATCACTTACAAAGTATTATTGAGCATTTACTATCTTGTATCTACTGCACCAATGTATAAACATGAAAGTATAAGTCATAAGCAAATATCTTCCACCATGAGATTTCTTAGTGCATGGAGAAAGTATTGAGGTTATACTTCATCACATATAACTTAGAATTACTGCCAAAGAATACATGTTTTGAAAGAATATCAATTTTTTTCTTCTTTTTTTTGTAGAAATCTTGGTTGCAACTTACTCACAGAACTGAGCTTTGGAACGTTTCAGGCCTGGCATGGAATGCAGTTTTACATAAGCTGTAAGTGAAGTAGACACTGAATACATGTGAAAAACTATGTGTAGAAATATCATACCACTGATGGTTATCTGAGGGTAAATACAATGTGATTCTGAAAATTATGTCTTAAGATTCATTCATTTTTTTCAAATGAGGAAACTAAGGTACAAAGAGGCCAGGGATTGGCTTGTATATGGCATGCTTTGCTTTCCCTCATGCTGCTCTGGGCATGATCAACAAAAGGCACCAGAGTGGCACTGACATGGGAATCCGAGCGATGGCTACTATAATATGTGTATGGTCCTGGAAATTTCCATTTTTAATTTAACTTTGATTCCTACTCATGTGTAAAGTTCTTATATGTATGCAACATAGAGCTACAAAGAATTAAGTTTAGCATAAAGCTCTCCAAGGAACAGGTATGGATCCTTCCTTTGCCATCAGTTTCTTTGACATGACAAAGCAGAAAGAATTCATGAAAACCTGCCACAGGACCCTTTTCTCCCAAATCACCAAGAACATTTTTTCAAAAAGTGAATTATCTCTGAGCAATAGAAGTGTCTGTGGTATGGAATTCATAAAGAAAATACATTGCTGTAGCTTAATCCCACATACTTTCATCCCTTTCAACTAAAAAATTCTGTGATTTCTGATACAAGCAAATCATTGTGGGTATATTCAGTGATTTGGCTTGACAAGGACTTTAGTCCAAAGGTGAGGATCTACTTAGACCTGACTTGGAAAAGACGGTCTTACTGTCTTGTGGTTCAGATATCCAGTTTCACAGTTCACTAAAGATTACATGAAGGTGTTTAGGGTGTCTCCGGAAGCTGGACTAACAGTTTCTGCAGAGGCCCATCTGATGCCTCCCCTTCCACTCACTAATTTGCTGATGCCTTCTTTGGAAAAAGAATACTGACAATCAGTTTTCCTTTCCCAAGGACATATTAGCTTCCTCCACCAAGAAATTTTAGTAACATCAATGTGCTGTCTTAATCTCATTATCTTTATTAAGCATTTTATAACACCAAGAGTCTTTTATAGGAAGCTATGTTTCAGTGTAGCTATGTAGGCAACACAAGAAAAAAGTTGCCAAAAAAAATTGTGGAATCACTATGGTAAAAATTAATGAATTCATTCAAAAATTCTTTTTTTTTAAATTTTTTATATACAAGAACGGGGTATAGTCAGAGTCGTGGGAGGGTGAGAGAATTCACCAGAGACAGAGCGGGGAGCAGAACAGGCAGACAGGACCGAAGACACTGCGGAGGGGAGCAGCAGGCAAGGCAGGAGAGGTTGCCGTGCCATATGGGTTTCTCTCTGGCTGGTGGGGAATCTAACCTGCCCTGCAGAGGCTGCAGACAGCTTCACAGCGCGGTGCTCAACCTGCTGCGCCAACAGGGAGGCCCCCCCATTCAAAAATCTTGCTGAGTAACATTGCCCCTGTGTATCAGCACTTGTACAAAGTGTTGATACAA